>NC_053024.1:620850563-621123069 GCF_003073215.2 Triticum urartu
GTTCCAATTTCAACTATACGAGCCAGTATGCGCATATTTTGATCCACGCATTGTGCCCCTTGAGATTTATCCAACAATACGTCAACATGAATGACCTACCCTTTGTTATGTGCTACAGCGCGACCAACAAGTTGCAACATTGAGTGAATTAATAAATTGACCAACATATAGAGCAACAAGAAGCAAAATTTTCGATCTTCAACGCCGCTGTACCCGGTGGCCACAACCGTGCAATCACGCAACAATACTTCATGATGGAGTTAAAGATGATGTACCACCGATGGGCTAGCGACTTCACATTGCGTTAGTAGATCACATGCAAGTTGTATGGCGTCTAGTAGTTTTGCTCATGAAACAAAGAATGTACATTTTGCGAAAAGGCCGAGCCACCTTGCCTCCTGCCTACAAAGTTCGCAAATACAACCGACCATGCATCGGACAACAATTCATCATTCATCACCGAGAACCCTGCCATTGTGCTTACTGTAGGAAACAACCAAAAGGTAAAGAAATCTCAATGGCATTTGACTAAACACCTGTCCGACGTGGTGCCTGCCTTAGACGGCGTCGGTAGGGGGTGGAGGTTACCTGGTTGCGGCCGGATCCGGGGTGGATGGCAGCGTAGTCCAATGCGGGCATGCGCGTGGTTGGGGTTACAAACATCCACAATGTGTCTGCGGCGGCCAAAAAGGTACAACAACGGTGTCAGATGAAGAGGGTGCGGATGCAAAGTAAGGGAAAGGAGAGGCGCAGTGAAAGAAAAATGGCCGTGAGAAGGATTTTGAGTGGACGAAGTCCTATGTGACCAGGGTCAGGACGCCCGCAAACCTTCCTTAATTTATGTCTGATTTTTAAAAATTTAGACGAGACGAATACAATCCGCGCTGGATAACAAAATACGTGAAAACAACCTACCCGGCCGTTTCGAGGGACGACGGATACGCAGCACGGCATCCATATCTCTCTGGCCATGTCGGTCCTCGTTGTGCGCCCCACGCTGCAGAAAAGAAGCAGTGATGACTCCCAGGCTTTCAGTTGTTGCGTGCCCAAGAAATTCTCTAGGTCAAAAAGACACAAAATGCCGCTGGCCATCATCAGTGAGAAAAAGCCAGAGTAAGACCAGAAAGAAGGCTGAGACGAACGCAACGCGACACGCTACTTCTATGATGGCTGCCCTACTATTTCTGGCGCTGAAAGTAACACAAGAGAGTGCACCCATCCAAGGCGTGTTTGGAACATGAACTCTGAAAACAACTTTATTTTTTGCTTCACTTCTTTTTCGATACAACCCCTAGACACATCAACGATTCAGATCGTCTTATACCCCTTCATGTAAAAACTTAAAAAAGAGTAGGATGGTCATTCCCCATCACCCTCCCCCCAGCCCCGCTCCCGCGACGTACCCGCGCGCGAGGCGACGGCTTTTTTTTACACTCGCGCAAAGACGGTGTATTTTTATACAGTGGGGCGACGGCCTTTTTTTTACACTCGCGCAAGGACGGCGTATTTTTGTACAGTAGGGCGACGTACGTACGCTCCCGTCGGTGGTCAATCCGCGACGCGTCGCCCGCGGAAAACGCGTCGTGGCGCGTGGATAGCGGCCCCGACGTCCCGTCCCGTCCGTCCCCTCGACTGCCGCAACGCCGCCCTCGACTGCCGTCCCGCCGCCTGCCGCCCCGTCGTATCCCGTGCACATCAATGCCGTCGACCCACCCGCCTGTCGCCATTACTGCCCGTCCGCCCGCCGCCCCCGCCGTCTGCCCTATAAAAACCACCCCCGTCCGCCCGTCGCCGCGCACACCATTCCTTCCCCCGACCCGTCGTCACATCCACCTCTGAAAAGCTCGCCGGCGAGATGTCGTTCCACCGCGGCAGCAGCTCCGGCACCGGCGGCGGCGACAGACCGAGCGCATGGCCGTCGAGCCTGAGCACGCCGGAGACAGAGGAGCTGTACCGGTTTGGGCTCCTCGTGCCGCCGGGTTGCCGTCTGCCGCACGACTGGAAGCTCGGCAAGGACGGCTACCCGAGGCGCGGGCCCGGCGCCACCGCAGAGGAGAAGCGGACCGGCGGCCGCAACAACATCGCCGGCCGTCACGCGTTCTGGGACGGCAAAGACTACGCCGCCGTCATTCGCGCGTGCCGGCTTGCGGAGTCCGGCGGCACGGCAGACCTCGTCCCGCGCCCCCGTCCAGAAGCACGCGGCCGTCGGGCCCCTCCACCACCTGCGCCGGCGACCGCCGATCCCCCCGCCCCGCCGGAGGTGGAACTGCCGCCGGAGCAGTTGGTTCTTTGGGAGGACGGCGATCCCGACGATACGCGGGTTACCTCGTCGCCCTGCGGGCGTCGGTGGCTGCAGCGGCGGCTGCAGAGGCGGCGGCGGCTGCGAGGGAGGCCGCCGAGCAGGCGGCAGCGATCTAGGTGACGGCGGCGATTCCGCCGGTGGTCCCGTAGGCGGAGGCGGAGGCGGCAGAGTCGTCGGACGAAGACGACATCGACTGGGAGCGGCTAGCCCAGGTCAGCGACGACAACGATGGCGGCGGTGACGGCGGTGACGGTGCGGTCATCGATCTGCTGGGTAGCGACGACGAGGAGGAGTAGTTGTTTTTTTTCAATGTTCTAAGTATGAACTATGAATCGTTTATGTTCGGATGAACTCGTTTCGTTTTCGTCGTGTTTAATGGACTATGTAAAATATATTTATATTCAATCAAGTTTATTCGAATGTTGTTTTAATTTGTCTTCAAAGTTTGTTCAAAAAATTAGCATTGAACGCTTATTTTGACAAAAATTTGAAAATTTTCCGACCCATGCATAAAAATGTTCACAATATATTTAAAAAATTTCCATCAAATATACATAGCACAAAATAAGGTATGCAATTATCTAAAAATTGTAGCAAAAAAATCGTGAAAACACATAAAATATAAAAGAAAACTGAATAAAAAGTCAAAAGTGTTTCTAAATGTTTATAAAGTGTTTTAGAAATGTTCAGATGTTGTTAAAATATGTGCATATAGTAAAGCCCGGTGGATGAAAAAATGAAAATTAAGAAATAAAAAATTTAACAAATTAAAAATAATCAAAAAGGTGAAATATTTTAATTCATTAATTAACATTTTCTGAAATATTTTTAAATTCATTAACATTTATGAATCCGAGAATTTTTAAATTCATTAACATTATCTGAAATAGTTTTAAATTCATTAACATTTATGAATTTTCTGGAAACGCGAGACGTGACAAAATTTTAGGGGTTTTCAGCCCGGAAAATCGTAGAAAATCCATACGGACTCGAAACGCGACAAATTTTTGCGTGCGTGCCCTGCATGGTCACTGTGGCCCGTGAAAAAAAATTGGGCACGTTTGGCGGATGCAAAGCGGAGACGTGCGACCGAGGGTCCCCTCCGGCCATACCGCAACAACCCCCTTCCACAGCAAGTACCTGAGCGGTTTCACGGAATGCACCCAAATTTTGGCAGCGCGTGTGGGGCCCCACCCGGACACACCACGGCCAAAATGAACGAAATCCGACAACGAACGCAAGTTGCATCACGTCCGGGAAGTATTTTAGGGGTTTTCGGCCCGGAAAATCGTAGAAAATCCATACGGACTCGAAACGCGACAATTTTTTGCGTGCGTGCCCTGCATGGTCACCGTGGCCCGTGAAAAAAAATTGGGCACGTTTGGCGGATGCGAAGCGGAGACGTGCGACCGAGGGTCCCCTCCGGCCATACCGCAACCACCCCCTTCCACAGCAAGTACCTGAGCGGTTTCACGGAATGCACCCAACTTTTGGCAGCGCGTGTAGGGCCCCACCCGGGCACCCTACGGCCAAAATGAACGAAATCCGACAACGAACGCAAGTTGCGTCACGTCCGGGCAGAATTTTAGGGGTTTTCGGCCCGGAAAATCATAGAAAATCCATACGGACTCGAAACGCGGCAAATTTTTGCGTGCGTGCCCTGCATGGTCAATGTGGCCCGTGAAAAAAATTGGGCACGTTTGGCGGATGCGAAGCGGAGACGTGCGACCGAGGGTCCCCTCCGGCCATACCGAAACCACCCCCTTCCACAGCAAGTACCTGAGTGGTTTCACGGAATGCACCCAACTTTTGGCAGCGCGTGTGGGGCCCCACCCGGGCACCCCACGGCCAAAATGAACGAAATCCGACAACGAACGCAAGTTGCGTCACGTCCGGGCAGTATTTTAGGGGTTTTCGGCCCGAAAAATCATAGAAAATCCATACGGACTCGAAACGCGGCAAATTTTTGCGTGCGTGCCCTGCATGGTCGTTGTGGCTCATGAAAAAAAATTGGGCACGTTTAGCGGATGCAAAGCGGAGACGTGCGACCGAGGGTCCCCTCCGGCCATACCGCAACCACCCCCTTCCACAGCAAGTACCTGAGCGGTTTCACGGAATGCACCCAACTTTTAGCAGCGCGTGTGGGGCCCCACCCGGGCACCCCACGGCCAAAATGAACGAAATCCGACAATGAACGCAAGTTGCGTCACGTCCGGGCAGTATTTTAGGGGTTTTCGGCCCGGAAAATCGTAGAAAATCCATACGGACTCGAAACGCGGCAAATTTTTGCGTGCGTGCCCTGCATGGTCACTGTGGCCCGTGAAAAAAAATTGGGCACGTTTGGCGGATGCGAAGCGGAGACGTGCGACCGAGGGTCCCCTCCGGCCATACCGCAACCACCCCCTTCCACAGCAAGTACGTGAGCGGTTTCACGAAATGCACCCAACTTTTGGCAGCGCGTGTGGGGCCCCACCCGGGCACCCCACGGCCAAAATGAACGAAATCCGACAATGAACGCAAGTTGCGTCACGTCCGGGCAGTATTTTTGGGGTTTTCGGCCCGGAAAATCGTAGAAAATCCATACGGACTCGAAACGCGGCAAATTTTTGCGTGCGTGCCCTGCATGGTCACTGTGGCCCGTGAAAAAAAATGGGGCACGTTTGGCGGATGCGAAGCGGAGACGTGCGACCGAGGGTCCCCTCCGGCCATACCGCAACCACCCCCTTCCACAGCAAGTACCTGAGCGGTTTCACGGAATGCACCCAACTTTTGGCAGCGCGTGTGGGGCCCCACCCGGGCACCCCACGGCCAAAATGAACGAAATCCGACAATGAACGCAAGTTGCGTCACGTCCGGGCAGTATTTTAGGGGTTTTCGGCCCGGAAAATCGTAGAAAATCCATACGGACTCGAAACGCGGCAAATTTTTGCGTGCGTGCCCTGCATGGTCACTGTGGCCCGTGAAAAAAAATTGGGCACGTTTGGCGGATGCGAAGCGGAGACGTGCGACCGAGGGTCCCCTCCGGCCATACCGCAACCACCCCCTTCCACAGCAAGTACGTGAGCGGTTTCACGGAATGCACCCAACTTTTGGCAGCGCGTGTGGGGCCCCACCCGGGCACCCCACGGCCAAAATGAACGAAATCCGACAACGAACGCAAGTTGCGTCACGTCCGGGCAGTATTTTAGGGGTTTTCGGCCCGGAAAATCGTAGAAAATGCATACGGACTCGAAACACGGACAAATTTTTGCGTGCGTGCCCTGCATGGTCACTGTGGCCCATGAAAAAAATTGGGCACGTTTGGCGGATGCGAAGCGGAGACGTGCGATTGAGGGTCCCCTCCGGCCATACCGCAACCACCCCCTTCCACAGCAAGTACCTGATCGGTTTCACGGAATGCACCCAACTTTTGGCAGCGCGTGTGGGGCCCCACCCGGGCACCCCACGGCCAAAATGAACGAAATCCGACAACGAACGCAAGTTGCGTCACGTCCGGGCAGAATTTTAGGGGTTTTCGGCCCGGAAAATCGTAGAAAATCCATACGGACTCGAAACGCGGCAAATTTTTGCGTGCGTGCCCTGCATGGTCACTGTGGCCCGTGAAAAACAATTGGGCACGTTTGGCGGATGCGAAGCGGAGACGTGCGACAGAGGGTCCCCTCCGGCCATACCGCAACCACCTCCTTCCAGAGCAAGTACCTGAGCGGTTTCACGGAATGCACCCAACTTTTGGCAGCGCGTGTGGGGCCCCACCCGGGCACCCCACGACCAAAATGAACGAAATCCGACAACGAACGCAAGTTGCGTCACGTCCGGGCAGTATTTTAGGGATTTTCGGCCCGGAAAATCGTAGAAAATGCATACGGACTCGAAACGCGACAATTTTTTGCGTGCATGCCCTGCATGGTCACTGTGGCCCGTGAAAAAAAATTGGGCACGTTTGCTGGATGCGAAGCGGAGACGTGCGATTGAGGGTCCCCTCCGGCCATACCACAACCACCCCCTTCCACAGCAAGTACCCGAGCGGTTTCACGGAATGCACCCAACTTTTGTCAGCGCGTGTGGGGCCCCACTCGGGCAACCCACGGCCAAAATGAACGAAATCCGACAACGAACGCAAGTTGCGTCATGTCCGGGTAGTATTTTAGGGGTTTTCGGCCCGGAAAATCGTAGAAAATCCATACGGACTCGAAACGCGGCAAATTTTTGCATGCGTGCCCTGCATGGTCACTGTGGCCCGTGAAAAAAAATTGGGCACGTTTGGCGGATGCGAAGCGGAGACGTGCGACCGAGGGTCCCCTCCAGCCATACCGCAACCACCCCCTTCCACAGCAAGTACGTGAGCGGTTTCACGAAATGCACCCAACTTTTGGCAGCGCGTGTGGGGCCCCACCCGGGCACCCCACGGCCAAAATGAACGAAATCCGACAACGAACGCAAGTTGCGTCACGTCCGGCAGTATTTTAGGGGTTTTCGGCCCGTAAAATCGTAGAAAATCCATACGGACTCGAAACGCGGCAAATTTTTGCGCGCGTGCCCTGCATGGTCACTGTGACCCGTGAAAAAAAATTGGGCACGTTTGGCGGATGCGAAGCGGAGACGTGCGACCGAGGGTCCCCTCCGGCCATACCGCAACCACCCCCTTCCACAGCAAGTACCTGAGCGGTTTCACAGAATGCACCCAACTTTTGGCAGCGCGTGTGGGGCCCCACCCGGGCACCCCACGGCCAAAATGAATGAAATCCGACAACGAACGCAAGTTGCGTCACGTCCGAGCAGTATTTTAGGGATTTTCGGCCCGGAAAATCGTAGAAAATCCATACGGACTCGAAACGCGGCAAATTTTTGCGTGCGTGCCCTGCATGGCCACTGTGGCCCGTGAAAAAAAATTGGGCACGTTTGGCGGATGCGAAGCGGAGACGTGCGACCGAGGGTCCCCTACGGCCATACCGCAACCACCCCCTTCCACAGCAAGTACCTGAGCGGTTTCACGGAATGCACCCAACTTTTGGCAGCGCGTGTGGGGCCCCACCCGGGCACCCCACGGCCAAAATGAACGAAATCCGACAACGAACGCAAGTTGCGTCACGTCCGGGCAGTATTTTAGGGGTTTTCAGTCCGGAAAATCATAGAAAATCCATACGGACTCGAAACGCGGCAAATTTTTGCTTATGTGCCCTGCATGGTCACTATGGCCCGTGAAAAAAAATTGGGCACGTTTGGTGGATGCGAAGCGGAGACGTGCGACCGAGGGTCCCCTCCAGCCATACCGCAACCACCCCCTTCCACAACTAGTACCTGAGCGGTTTGATGGAATGCACCCAACTTTTGGCAGCGCGTGTGGGGCCCCACCCGAGCACCCCACGGCCAAAAATGAACGAAATCCAACAACGAACGCAAGTTGCGTCACGTCCGGGCAGTATTTTAGGGGTTTTCGGCCCGGAAAATCGTAGAAAATCCATACGGACTCGAAACGTGGCAAATTTTTGCGTGCGTGCCCCGCATGGTCACTGTGGCTCGTGAAAAAAAATTGGGCACGTTTGGCGGATGCGAAGCGGAGACGTGCGACCGAGGGTCCCCTCCGGCCATACCTCAACCACCCCCTTCCACAGCAAGTACCTGAGCGGTTTCACGGAATGCACCCAACTTTTGGCAGCGCGTGTGGGGCCCCACCCGGGCACCCCACGGCCAAAATGAATTAAATCAGACAATGAACGCAAGTTGCGTCACGTCCGGGCAGTATTTTAGGGTTTTCGACCCGGAAAATCGTAGAAAATCCATACGGACTCGAAACGTGGCAAATTTTTGCGTGCGTGCCCTGCATGGTCACTGTGGCCCGTGAAAAAAAATTGGGCACGTTTGGCGGATGCGAAGCGGAGACGTGCGACCGAGGGTCCCCTCCGGCCATACCGCAACCACCCCCTTCCACAGCAAGTACCTGAGCGGTTTCACGGAATGCACCCAACTTTTGGCAGCGCGTGTGGGGCCCCACCCGGACACGCCACGGCCAAAATGAACGAAATCCGACAACGAACGCAAGTTGCGTCACGTCCGGGCAGTATTTTTGGGGTTTTCGGCCCGGAAAATCGTAGAAAATCCATACGGACTCGAAACGCGGCAAATTTTTGCGTGCGTGCGCTGCATGGTCACTGTGGCCCGTGAAAAAAAATTGGGCACGTTTGGCGGATGCGAAGCGGAGACGTGCGACCGAGGGTCCCCTCCGGCCATACCGCAACCACCCCCTTCCACAGCAAGTACCTGAGCGGTTTCACGGAATGCACCCAACTTTTGGCAGCGCGTGTGGGGCCCCACCCGGGCACCCCACGGCCAAAATGAACGAAATCCGACAACGAACGCAAGTTGCGTCACGTCCGGGCAGTATTTTAGGGGTTTTCGGCCCGGAAAATCGTAGAAAATCCATACGGACTCGAAACGCGGCCAATTTTTGCGTGCGTGCCCTGCATGGTCACTGTGGCCCGTGAAAAAAAATTGGGCACGTTTGGCGGATGCGAAGCGGAGACGTGCGACCGAGGGTCCCCTCCGGCCATACCGCAACCACCCCCTTCCACAGCATGTACCTGAGCAGTTTCACGTCCGGGCAGTATTTTAGGGGTTTTTGGCCCGAAAAATCGTAGAAAATCCATACGGACTCGAAACGCGACAAATTTTGGCATGCGTGCCCTGCATGGTCACTGTGGCCTGTGAAAAAAAAATGGGCACGTTTGGCGGATGCGAAGCGGAGATGTGCGACCGAGGGTCCCCTCCGGCCATACCGCAACCACCCCCTTCCACAGCAAGTACCTGAGCGGTTTCACGGAATGCACCCAACTTTTGGCAGCGCGTGTGGGGCCCCATCCGGACACCCCACGGCCAAAATGAACGAAATCCGACAACGAATGGAAGTTGCGTCACGTCCGGGCAGTATTTTAGGGGTTTTCGGCCCGGAAAATCATAGAAAATCCATACGGACTCGAAACGCGGCAAATTTTTGTGTGCGTGCCCTGCATGGTCACTGTGGCCCGTGAAAAAAAATTGTGCACGTTTGGCGGATGCGAAGCGGAGACATGCGACCGAGGGTCCCCTCCGGCCATACCGCAACCACCCCCTTCCACAGCAAGTACCTGAGCGGTTTCACGGAATGCACCCAACTTTTGGCAGCGCGTGTGGGGCCCCACCCGGGCACCCCACGGCCAAAATGAATGAAATCCGACAACGAACGCAAGTTGCTCACGTCCGGGCAGTATTTTAGGGGTTTTCGGCCCGGAAAATCGTAGAAAATTCATACGGACTCGAAACGCGGCAAATTTTTGCGTGCGTGTCCTGCATGGTCACTATGGCCCGTGAAAAAAAATTGGGCACAAAACATGTTTGTTTTTCATGCAAAGTTTATAAAAAATACACTAAATGACAAAATTACACAAATAAATAAATAAATACATATTCAATATTGTAGACTGGCCGTCGCCCACTTAATAATCGCCGCGGGCCCGATGCAGCAAAATATCTATCCAATATCTGCACGAGCCGTCGCTATCCGAGGGAATATTCCCGACAAACGCGCACGTCGCCCAATCACGTTGTCCAATCACGTCGCGCATGCCCTTTTTGCATCGTACGTGCCGACGACGCGTCCGATCTGATCCCCGTCACCTGCCGCCCACACTGTCGTTCCCCGCCCGACAGCGTCGCGCCGCCGTCAGCCCGCACTAGTCGACGTCAGCACCCGCTGTCAGTGCCGGTCGTCAACGCCGGTCGTCAACGCCCGTCGTCACCCAGCAATAGTCGACGTCATCACCCTCCGTCAGCGCCGGTCGTCAGCGGCCGACGTCACCACTCGCCGTCAGCGCCGGTTGTGAAGACGTCGCCAGACGCCGCCATCAGCCGCTGTGATCGCCGTCGCCCGCTGTAGTCGCCGTCGGGCAGGTATATATTTTAAAATTTTCAACATTATATAACACATTAGCTGCGTGCAATGTCACATAGATATTTTTATATGCAGTATGGACATCGATGGTGTGATTGCATGTTCTGTAGAAAAATGGGTTACTCTTGTTAATAAATTAACATCAAGTCAGCGATTTATGTTTTACGAAACGGAGATGGAGGGCATGTTACGAATACCTTCGGTCAAGATGCGTGATAATTTGCTTGCGCTTATGATTCAAGGTTACAATCCTAGTAGTAAAAAATTCATGGTGCAAGAGGCAGCCGGAAAAAAAGGGTTGATTTCATTGAGGCCTGATGATGTGTTTGCTATATTTGGTTTGAAGAATGAAGGAGTTGATGTTTCTAGTTTTTTTAGTATGGACCAAGGCAAAGCAATAAAAAAATTCCAGCTAGTTTTGTTAACAAGAAGAATGGTAAAATATTGATTGATGATCTTATTGAGAAGATTGTCAGAAATAAAAACGCGGACGATGAATTTGTTCGGATGGCGTTTCTCGTCCTGTAAGGGACTATAATTGCACCAGTGTCTGATGAGTACATTCCGAAGAATTATTATGCACTAGTGCAAGATGTCAGGCAGATAAAAAAGTTCAACTGGAACGCATTCACTTTGCGGTTTTGTTTGTCGGAGATTGGTACGGTCTTGAAGCCCGGTCGTGTTAGGGAATAGCCACGTGGCAACCTAGCACTTCTGCAGGTATGTTTTATTTTTTAAATTGAATAGTTGTATTATGTAATAATAGTGTAACACATGCTAAATGGTTGTGTGTTTGTTTTGCAGTATCTATATTGGGAGAAGGTGCAGCCAAGCACCGGTCCAAAGTATGATCTTTTAGCGTTGTTGAGCCCCTTGATGAGGAATTGGACAAAAGCGGCAGCGGAGAAAAGAGTCAAGTACGACTTTCAAAATGGTCGTGGTGTTGGAATGGTAATACGTTAAATATTTATTTTTCCATTTAAAGTCTGCAATTAATTATTAATTAAATATGATTGTATGATTCTTTATGTTGTAGATCGATGACACCATTACTGAAGAGTACCGCTTAAACAAAATAAGAATGGAACAGGCTGAAAAGAACAAGAAATCTAGTACAAGAAAGTCTAACATTACTGGAAGGAGAACAGGCGTGAGTACATCTGAGGCTTCAGCTACCCAAACCCTATTATGGATTGGATTTTGACTGAGCTGAAGCACATTTGTAAGGATATGCTTCGTATGCCGGAGCTATGCGCACCGGTACAAGTTTTCTGATTTTGCCGTTCACAATGGTTTTCAATGTGTCACATAACTAATTACAACTAATTTTTAATCACAGAGGGTCATAGATAAATTGAACAAAAGCGCTGTATTTTACAAAGCCGGTGATAGTGAAAAAGAAGAAGAGAATGAGTATGGTGAAAATAGTGAAAGTAGAAACTATGGTGGAAAACCTCGTAAGGAATTTGTATATAATCCTGACGTGGACAATTTCAAAACACCAGGAAAAAAGAATGTGCAAGAGGATGATGAAGATGATATTAATGATTCTGAAGAGAAGACACCTTATTATTGCACACCTGAATATTTCGATAGTTTCAAGGGTGATGAAGAAGATCCTATCGAAGTTCCTGAGGTATCTGATGAGAAATCCATTACATCTTTAGGAACAGATGAAATCGCATCACGTGGATCGGTAGATTGTATTGGAGAAGATGAGGTAGAGGAGAAGGGTGTAGGGAAACGGAAGCGGAGACGATCAAACCTTATAAAGTCTCCTTATATTCCCGTTATACCTACAAAGCGTGCAAAGCGTTCAGCAAAAGCAAGTGAGTTTTATCATATTATTTTCGAGCTGAAATTACTACTTATCATTGAATTATTAACATATTACCGTCATGTATTGCAGAACTATTCGAGAAAGAAGTCTTTGAAGAAGAATACGATGTGATTAAAGCTAGTGTTAAGTTTGTTCGTGCTTATCAGCGATCAGCAAAACATAGAAAGAAGGAAATATTCAATGATGGCATGCGCGAAGGTCTGAGTGCAGAGAGGGCTTGTAAGATTCTTGACCATCAATGGCTAACCGGTGATGTAAGTTATTGTTCTGTTTTCTATTAGCATTCAATGCAAATTGGAATTGTTATACATCATTTAAATTATTTTCAAGCTATCAATGCTTATTCGTCGTATCTGTTGGGAGTTGTTGGTGAAGATCGTCATATAATGCCGACCTGGCTGGTCAATTGGTTACTTGAATTTAGACCGGACACCCAGGGAGGAAAAAATGACAACGAAGTTGTAGCGAAGAAGAATGGACCCTTAAATAGATGCACCGATGAGTACTTTAAAAAAGATAAGGTAAGTTCAACTGCCTTAAAGTATGCATATATGGGATATAAATAATAAGATAGTATATGTTGATTGCATCATATTTTCGTTGTGATGCAACTTTATATTCCTCTTAATAAGGGAAATACCCACTGGGTTTCGGTTGTCATGCATCGCCCGAAGGAAGAGTTCCAGGTTCTTGATTCTTTGATGGGACCCGAACTTGATAGTGAAATTACAAAAAAAGTTGAGGAGCTGGTACGGCATAAATTTACATGAGCATATTGAAATTATCATTTAGTAACTGAACTATGTTAGATTCTTTTCGTGCTATCATGTATATGAACAGAAAAATCAATTTGGATATGACATACGTGATGCGAATGCGAGCGGTGCTGTGAATTTTCCGGATGTGTCTACCTGGCCTATCAAAACGTATAACATCCCACAACAAGAAGACGGGTGAGTAAATACTTTCATATTGTTTTAATATCTTACCTCAAATGCGAACTTATGAACTGTTGTTTGTATGGACCAGCAATTCATGTGGAATATTTGTTCTTCGATGCTTTCAATATTGGAACGGTGAAAAATGGACAAGCCATTTTTCTCAGGTTTTTTTTTTCAAATGCTTATATTCAATTAAATTCATTATGTAATACTATTTGAATTGTACTAATATGAAGTTCTAACAGGGGTCAATTGATAAATCGAGGGACTTAATGATTGTGCAACTTATTTTTTCGGAGAGAAATACGCTCAACGATGTGAAGGACAAAGTTACCCGGCTTGCAAAGAAGAAATAAATGTGCCAAAATTTTTGTAAAAGAAAATTTTGTAGGCTCAAATAATGTTTACATTTATTTCGACTATCATGTCTTGTGATGAAGAAGACACTACTATTTTGAATATTTAAGTCGACAATGACATTTGGATTATTATGTTGTCTTCATGCCGTTGTCTTTACATTTGAAATCTTCATATTTATAGTTGTGCAGTCGTCAAGTTGTTTTCCTGTACTGCTGAATGTTAAAAAAAATGTACATGTATTTATTATGCACTTTAAAGCACTGTCGCCGTCGCTTATTATAACACCGACGTTCTTAATTTCCTTTTCTACAAAAAAAAATTGCCGACAAGTGCGCCGGCCAGTCTAACGTCAGACAGGACCGACGGCACTGTCCAACAGGGCAGCGTCGAACGACGGGTAGCATAACTAATCAAAGACGCTCGACTGCAAGTGCGCCGCCGGGTATATAAACTGGTCGTCGCGTGCTCCGTCGGGCGAGGTGGGACTAAAACTTAGCTATCGCAGCCGTCGTGCCTGCAGCGACGCGCGTGACCGCGTGGGCCGGCCCAATATCATTGTTTCCGCCCACGGCGCGACGACGGCCCAAGTAGCACGCGGCGCGACGACGGCCCAAGTTCCACGCGGGGCGACTTGGGATGTTTAGTCCCACCTCGGCCGACGGAGCGCGCGGCGACCGGCTTATATACCCGGCGGCACATAGGCTATCGAACTCCTTTCGTTGCCTTGTACTGTTGCCGCCGTCCGACTCTGCCCTGTGGGACAGTGCCGCCGGCCGACACTGCCACTGTGGGACAGTGCCGCCGGCGCACTTGTCGGGTGTTTTTTTTTAAATGACGGCGTTCTAAGCGATGACGACCGTGCAATGCAGAAAATATACAGTAAACAGCGACGGCAGTACTATGCAAAAATGAGCACGTCAAAATAAACAACAGCAACTTGCACAAAATTAACAGTAAAAATTAACACATCAAAATAAACAAAGTAAAACTCCTTCTTGCATTACATAGTCTGTCATCAAAACAAAATAGTCTGACATCAACGAAGTAAAATAAGTTCATATAATATATTATAGCAATTATTAAAGATCAAATGTATAGAACATTAAAAAACTGTCTTCAATGAAAGGGTGGAACGATCTTCCATAGCCATCCATAATAAAACTGTCTTCAATCAAAGGGTGAACCAATCTTCCATACTCCACAAGTTAAGCAAAGTTCCAGATAACAATAAGATATGTGTTAATTCACAATGAACAAATAAATTTGGTTTGAACAATAACATATACAATAGCATAAGAAAATCATACTTAGGATTTTGAGGGCACGTGGACTTATAATGACCCGTAACACCGCACAGTCCACATTGACGTTTGCTTTTCTCATCAAAATCTTTTGGTCGCCCATTTTTAGTGACATCAGGACCATCCTTACAGCGGCCTTTAACATTCTGTTTTGGTGCGCCTTTGGTGTTAACTTTTGCAGGATCACAAACAAGACCATGATCTTGATTAGGCTCGAATGCATCGTCGTTCACAAACTATACCTTCGCACCAGGCTCATCCTCCTCGGTGTAATTATTATCTATTATGTCCCTCAGAGCCGCCTTCAACTTGTCGAATAAAAATGGTTTATGGCATGCTTTATGAGTTGCTTCAGCAGATAAGATAGTCAACTCGCTGTACCTAGCTCTGTCCCCTGCACCTGCCCATCCCCATGCAAACAGATCGCTAGTGCGCTTCACGGGAAGTCCACCCCTTGCAACTTGGCTCAACCTCCGCAGTACTAAACACTTAGGTATCTCACGTAAGCGTAGCTGAATCAGAACGTGAAGAATATGTTTGCAAGGAAGTCCTTTGCTACATGCTTCTGCAACTGCACTTCACAGTTTCTTCTAAGTTACCTGGGGTGTAGTCCACAGTGAATCTGATATCTCTATTTTCCTTCCATGTCAGTATGAATCTGTGAGTGTCTGCTCCTCTCAGTCTCTCAAGGACCTCTAGCTCCCGTGCCTTCTTCATATCTTCCTGCAAGATATAAAAGTTTGCCGCAGTGAACTCACGGGCAGCTGATTTCTCAATATCTTTACACTCATCCAATACTGGTACTGGAACTGTCTGTGAGTTTGTGTAATCGTCATGCGCCTCATTCTCACGGAGACGAACTATGCAGTTCTCATAGTGCACAATCATATCAACAATAGTCATACCGGAGTCTAGATGCAAGTGAAGGCATGAATTCAGACTCTCACTTCGCTGGTTACTTCGCATACCTAAGAAAAACCCACCTGACAGATATGATGCAGCCCAAAGCCTTTTCTTCTTGTACATCCTACGTAACTATGTCTTTGTTTTCTCCGACTGCCATTTGGCGGTAAACGCTGCCCATCTCTCCTCAAATACCTTTTTTGAAGTGGCATAATAAAGTAGAGACCTGAACTCCTTTAGAGACTTATGATGAAGGTGTTTCTGCATGTTCTTCTCAATATGCCACGAGCAAAGACGATGCCAAACCTCCAAAAGTACCTTTCTTATGGCCTTAATCATAGCTGCATCTCCATCAGTAATTACTGACCTGGGCTTCTTCTGACAGTGAGCCCTCAAAAACGTCTGAAGCAGCCAGACATATGTATCTTCCGTCTCGTCAGACACAAGAGCACAACCGAATACCGTGGTGCAACGGTGGTTGTTCAGACCAACAAAAGGTATAAATGGCATGCCATACCTATTCATCCTGTATGTGCTGTCGAAGACTGTCACATCACCGTAGTCAACATAGTCTCGACGTGATTGAGAATCACACCAGAATATGTTTTTCAGCCTTCCTTCATCATCGACGGTGTGCTCAAAGAAGAAATCTGGATCTCTCTCTTTTCTGGTCATCATGATCCCAATGGCAGTGTCTGCATCACCTTGTGCAAGCAACTTCATTTTTTCTCTATAACACATGTTATAAAGCTTCTTCCTCCCAAAACTAGCCTTTGCATATGACCCGGAGCGCGCAACGAGTTGATCATAAATCATATGTTTCCTGATTCCAGCACCTGCCATGGTTAAGATCTCAACCTTCTGATATTCTTTTATCTGATTGTGAGACCGAAGAAACGTGACTTCATCCGGTCTAGCTAGAACGTGACTGTGATCATCATTGAAACTGCTGACATACCAAACGTCACGCTCTTTATCAAGTTTCAAAGTTATATGCGCATTGCAGAAGCAACGAGTCTCCCCTCTCAGCCTGCGGGTCCTGCCTTCCATTGTACAACGTTTTGCCTGTCGTTTCCCAGCTCTCGCACACACATACTTTCTCAAGCGCTTAGTTGCCTCAGGACCTTTCGAATATTTCAGTGAGTCCTTTCTTACGCTGAAACCACGCTCGTACGCATACTGATTATAGAAATTGTAAGCATCTCCTAGTGACTTGAACGTCTTCCTCATGACCTTCCAATGCATGTCCAATGATTCTTACTGATATTCATCAAATCCGATGTCAAAATTAAACAGATCATCACCAACATGCTCATCATTCCCGCTTGTACCATCTACATCTCCCTATAAATTAATGCATTAAACCATTTATGTCAGTCAGTTATAATTTTAAAATGTACTGTAGTGATGTAAGTTTCAAAACTTACTTTGCTAGAGCTGTCATCATGAGATGCATCAACGTGCGATTTGTCACTTTCATCGTCCACAATATTCCTCACAAAGTTCCCGTCCTCGTCCATCTGCGCGCATTGCAAAAAAAAACATGTAAGCGCTCATATGGTTATTATGTCATTTCTTCTCTGATTTTATTAATAACATACCCGGAGTGCACTTTCAGCAAATGAATCATCTATATCCATATCATCATCATCATCGCCATGTCGCTGCATCATGCAAAAAAATAGTAAATTTTCCATGCGGTCTATCATATTTACCCCCTCATATTTATTGTTTTATTAACATTGATCACACTTACATTGCCACTATAAGATTCATCCAAACTCATGTAGTTCTCCTCACGAGGTTCATCCATATTCCGTGACGAGGTTTCGTTGTACTCGCCGTAATCATCGCCATCATAATCTCCCTCCTCCTCTAACTATATATAGTTAAAAAAATTGTACGATGAATCAAACGCCGTGTAACATCATCCCTAAAACAACTTCTTATCAAGCACAACAATGTCTCAAACCAACCTCTTGCACGGCGGTGAGGATTTCAGCCGGTTTCCTCCGATGACGAACGTGATGACGGCGTGACATTGCTGGCCGGCGGAGGCAGGTGTCGACGGCGTGAGGACGATGGCTGGTCGTAGTAGGCGTAGTGCGCGGAGGGAGGCGGCGTCGTAGATCGCGGGTGGGCGGCCATCTGGGCGACGGGAATGGAATGCGGCGGCGGGCACGCGCGCCGGCAGCGGTAAAGGCGCCGGGGCACGCGCGGCGGCCTGTTTGGGCCGCGACTCGGGCGACGGCGACTTCGTGCAGATGGGGGCCAACGTGGAGACGGCGTGGATGCGTTAGGGTTCAGGGTTTTGACGGCGGGCGTCGGCGGCTACCGTGTCTTTTTTTCCTCCAACAACTGTCGACGCCAACGTCGAGACGTGAGGGCGTACGGCGACTGGTGCGGGTACGCGGGCGGGCGGGCGTACAGCAACGGGTGCGGCATAGGCGGGCGGGTGTACGACGTCGCGCGCGACGTACGGCGTCGGGTGGGTATTCCTATACCTAATGTGAAATTACCATACTACCCACTATACGTTTTAGGGGGTTGTACCGAAGCACTCCCCTTTTTGCTTACTCAAGAGTGAAGAGAACAACTTGTTTCTCCTCCACGTAAAAAAGAAGAAGAAAAAAAGAGCAGAGTATACAAGATTCTCCTGCTCTGCCAAGAAGTTGTACTGGCGTCCCACATGGACGTGACGATGAGACTTGGTGGTACCCCTTGTGGCCCGGTGATTTGCTTTTTCATCCTCTTTGACTAGTAGCCCTACACAGAGTTTGCACTTGGCCTGCATATACGACCTTTTTCTTTGAGAGAGCGTAGGCTTTATTGATTAATCAACAATATTACAAGAGTTTCTCGGATACAACCCAAAACACAATGGAAAAACACTAACACCAACCCAGTCGTTCTGCATCAAACATCTTTGCTGTATGTGTAGGAAATCACACCCAGAAAAGACAGAGCAGATGAGACATACGAATGTTAGGAGCATCTCTAGCCGATTCCTAATAATTTAGAGGAGTAAACCGCCAAGTGGCATGTAGGACACTCTATATTTGCCCCTCTAGAAAAGATGTGGTTCTTAACAAATCCCCTAAACTTAATTCACTGTTTTTTTGCTAAATATTCCTAGTTTTAATTTACATACTACATTTCAACTACATATTTGCGCACATATTAAATTCAAAATAATAATTAAGATTCACACAATTCATGAATATTATAAATTGAGAGTTTACAAAAAAAATCAAATCCAAACACACGAAAGGGTTCAAATGAAGTGAAGAGTATGATAAAAGCACAACTATGAAGTGTATAAAGTTGCCAATGATGCTCAACAAGATCATCTTGGAGCTGGGTATGAACTTCTCGGTTCTCGATGCTTCTATGCAGCGTGAGGAATCTTTGTATCATGTATGCTTCGTGCTTCGGCTCAACAGGATCCCCAATGAAGATGTACTAAAAGTTATCCGGCATGACTCATTCATCTTCAATGGTCATGTTACAGAAAATGATGCAACATCTCATTATTTGCCATAGGACCTTGGGGGTTTCAATGCTCAATAGAGCCACAAATGATGCCAAATCGCTTCTGAACCACACTGATAGCTCTTCAACATCCTTTCTTTTGGACTCTTGACACATTGCAAAGTGAAACCTCTTGTTACCTTTAGGATGCAGGGTTGTCTTCATAAATGTGGCTCCATCTGCAAGGTAGTAACCTATCATGTACTCACGACCATTGAGAACATAGTTGCAAGAAAGAGCATCTCCGAAAACAAGCCTAGCAAACTGTGGTGATCTGAATAGCCAAATCATGTCGTTAGAAGAGCCAGACAATCCAAAGAATGAAGGCCAAATACATAGATCCTCCGATACAAATGTCTCAAGAATGATTGTTGGATCTTTGAAGTGGTCTTTGTACTCATCTTTTCATCCCGTAGGATAATACTTCCATGTCCAGTGCATGCAATCAATTGATCCAAGCATCCCAAACCATCCTCGTTCCTTACTCAATCCTAACAGCCTCTCGGTTTCTTCATTGGTGGGTGCCCTCAGGTACTCCAACCCAAAGATCTCAATCACGTCTTTTGTGTATCTTCAAATGGCCTCCAAGATTGTATCTTCTCCAACGCGGACATAATTGTCAACGACATCGGCCAAACACCCATAGGCAAGCACTCGAACATCAGCGATACACTTCATCAAAGAGCTCACACTTATCTCTTCGGCTGCACTCCTCCCGAGTTTGAACCAATCATCGTGCTTCTCCCGCAGCTTTTCAATGGCGAGAAAAGACTTGTGTGCATCCGAAATCGCTGACATAAATACTTCTACAGATAGGTTGCACTGGGGTTGAAGTAACCTCTCATAATCTTGGCATGACCCTCCGCTCTATCTAGATTGGTGTGTATACGATCGAATTGTGATCCTCTTTTCGGCTGCCAAAAAAATTCATTAAAGAACATGCCAATGGCCATTTTCAAGTCGTCATCGTCTTCCTCCTCCTCTGACAATGAAGAGTCCTCGAAGATCATCTCCCTCAACCCCTTCATCTACACTAGAAATGACTTGGTTCAGTTCAATTGCCAAGACAAAAGACGAGATGAAATAGCACAAAAAAACTCACCTAGGTAGATCACCGAACACCGAAGGATGGCAGAGGTGTCACAGCTGGCCGGTGACGTTGAGCCGTTGCCAAGCTACTAGTGGTCGACAGGGCTTCGTGATGGCCGACAGTGGATGAAGAGGCTCGGAGGAAGATGATCTGGTGCGTGCTTCCGACGACGAGATCGATGCGGTGGTGTTGGCCATAGAACTCAACTCCGGTGACGACAGTGACCGGCGACTTTCTCAAAGTGGGGCAAGCGGGCGGCAAAGAGGGTGTCGACGGAGGCATTGGGTGGTCGTTGGAAGCTACGCCAACGATGATGCAGCACAGGGTGGGGAGGTCGCATGCGCATGAGAAGAGGCCAAGATTACTCCATAAATGGGCGACCGAGTATATTTGAGAGTCAGTGCGTCTTCGTGGTAAAAATTACCCTCTAACAATGATAGGGGTTCGGTTAGATGCGGTTTAAAGAAGAATCTCGAATTTATCATGCTCTAACATCTTTTAAGGAGTCGGTTAGACATGTTCTAAGCTAGGCAAGGAGCACACTGACACGGCCTCAAATATGCCACGAATGCGATGCGCTTTCATGTCCCTCGAGTTAGGAGTAATATACCGAAACATGCAGAGCGTACCTCAACACATGACCATGGTTTACAAATTGGGATAAATAGAGTGTCAAGTTTGGCCCAGACAGAGAGCAGACCAAGCCCTGCTTACCCATGGATCACACAGTCACACAGAACATACAAAACGGTTCAATTGCCGGCCTGTCATGTCTCCTCATGGTTGTTCCCGAATTTAGCCAACCACGCCATCTCAGTCCCCGAGCTATGTATGGAACTAGCTTGCATATCCTAACAGATGAAAACATGCCAGATGCACCTGAAAATAGTGGGGTTCAGCTGTCCATGGCCCTAAGAGCATCTACAATGGGGCACCTCAAACCTCTCTCAAACATCCGGACGGATGATTCGGTCAATGACGGCCAAAAAAAGGCGACCCAGACAGGCGCCTCAAACGCCTGGGCTGACCGTTACTCCTTATATCCAGCTCAAATTTGAGACATATATGGGGCGGCCCAGACGTGATCGGGTGCACCCGCCACGTCACACTGACGTTGGAGTCCCATAGAAAAACACCCGGAAACCCGACGGTCCGACGGCCGTCTCCTCCGACGGGGTGTAAACGCCGTGTGGCGCCGCCCTGGCTCGCCGCTTGAGAGCCGAAGTCCGGCTATTTAAGCCGGACGGTGTCCCCTAGCCCTAGCCGCATCTACTTTTTCTCTCTCTGTGCCGCCAGCCCGAGCTCATCCACCTTTCTACCTCTCCGCCTCACTCTTCCCTCGACGTCCGGCTCCGCCATGGCCCGACAGAAGAAGACCACTTAGGCTATGCTAACGTTGGAGTGCCGCCTCTAGATGCTAGAGGAGATCCGAGCGAGGCGCGACGCCCGCATAGCAGTCCTTCGGACTCGGAGGAGAAGGAGGGGAGGAAGAGGACGGGGAGCAGCAACCGGTTCCCATGGAGGTGTCGGATCCAGAGAAGGATGACACGGAGGAGCCGGCGCCGGCGCTTCACCATGGAGGACGCCATGCCGGAGTTCGCGGTCGTCCAAGCGACGGGGATGGCGAAGCAGCAGGCCATTCTAGAGTCAATCCAAGACGAGGCCTATGTCGAGGTCAACAGACAGTTCGTCCAGCAAAAACGGGTGGTGAGCGACACGCTATTCGCCGAACTGGACACGAAGGAGGCGGAGGCGACGCGGAGGAGCCGGAGTTGCCCGTATACCTGGAGCCCGACACGGAGATCGTGGACATCTCCAACGACGACAAGTAGTATAGTTGATCTACTTAGTAGGTTTTTTTTTTGCATGCTTTGTATGGTTTTAAGGATTGAACGATGAGATATCCAGATATAGAGAGAGAAATTTAAAAGCTGCCCGGTCACTATCCACAGACACGCCCAAGGTCAGATTTGCTGTTTGTAGATGCTTTAACAGGGTATAGCAGCAGCATCGGATCATGGGTTTCATCACTTACTCTCAGGCAGGGAAGCCATAATAACACTAAAAACATTCAGAGAAACAGAATGTCCCCGTGAAAAATCGGCGTGGCACATGTCGGAATCATCCGCAAGGAGTACCGAGATTTCAGAGACAACATTTGATTATGTCAAAGCTAACAACTGACAGCAACATGAGTTTCAAGTGCACATTCATGGCATAGTCGTTGTAGCCAAGATTACACTTGACTCATGATACATGTCATTGTCATGCTCACTTACTTGGTTCCAGATGCAAGTTAGTTTAAGAGGGTGTTTGGATACATTTTAGTCCCATGACTAAAAGTAGTGGGACTAAAACTTATTAGACTCACCCATGCTTGGATCCAAATACTAAAGAGACTAAAATAGTTATTGAGCATTTATTATCCTCCAAACCCTTCAATTCAGAACTCGCATGTGTTAAAGGAGAGGAATTAAATGAGGAGAGAGAAAACTAATACATATTTTAGTAGGTTTCCTATGACTAAAAATTTTTAGCTTCAAGACTAGTCCTAGCCTTTCTTTAGTCTGGGGTGCTTGAACTTTAGCCTCTAAAAGGGACTATTTTTAGTCAGACTAAAAATAGTCCCTTGGATCCAAACACTCTCTAAGTGTCCAAGCTAGGAATGTTGCGGGTTGACTTCTACTCACATGAGGTTCCATGCCGTCAGTACACAACTAATACTACTCCACATGAGGTTTTTTGCTTCGCTTTGCAGATGTAAGTAACTAATAGAAATGCTCCCGATTCAGCAGGAGCTTGAAAAATGCAATTCATCAGCAATTCACGCCGGCGACGAAGCAATATTAGATGCCTGACTTGTCAACCTTTCTTACAGTATATAAATTGACCCAAGAAAAAGGTTTCGAAACCTCAATTTTGAGAGGCCAAGAATGCTAGCCGCTCAGCGATACAAACTTAAGACCTGCAAAAATTCAGATGAAGAATGCAATTGCCACGACACAGTTCGCCACGCCGAAAATCCTATAGAAGCATGCGGAGTACAGAGCCACTTCCCTAGTCGCACATTCTGGTCAGTCTTCATCATCGGCGGATGCCATCGCCGGCACCTTCTCCGGCATAGGCACTGGGTAGTTCCGCGAGAAGCAGGCGTCGCAGAGCTCGTCCGCCTCGTCGCCGTAGATGCTGTGGAGCTTGTCCAGCGAAAGGAAGCCGAGCGAGTCGCAGCCGATCATCTCGCGCACGCCCTCGACGTCCAGCCGGTTGGATATCAGCTCCTTCTCGTCCGGCGTGTCGATGCCGTAGTGGCATCGGCCCACCACCGGCGGGCTGGAGATGCGCATGTGCACCTCGCGGGCCCCGGCGTCGCGGAGCAGGCGCACGATCTTGCTCGACGTGGTGCCGCGCACGATCGAGTCGTCGACCACGACCACGCTCTTGCCCGTGATGACGCCGCGCACGGGCGCGAGCTTGAGCTTCACGGCGAGGTCGCGGATCGCCTGCGTCGGCTGGATGAAGCTGCGGCCGGTGTAATGCGACCGGATGAGCCCCTGCTGGAACTCGAGCCCCGAGGCCTGCGCGAAGCCGAGCGCCGCGTAGAAGCCAGAGTCCGGCACGGGGATGACCACGTCGGCGGTCGGGGCGGGGGACTCCTCGGCCAGCGCGCGGCCGTAGGCGGTGCGCCGCTCGTGGACGGCGTGCCCGAACACGATGGAGTTGGGCAGCGCGAAGTAAATGTGCTCGAACACGCACGACTTGCGCGGGCGGTGCGGGACGAGGCAGGCCGAGGACACGGACATGTCCCGGCGGTCCACGACGATCACCTCACCGGGCTCCACCTCCCGCTCGTACACGGCGTCGATGAGGTCGAGCGCGCAGGTCTCCGACGCGAACACGACGGCGCCGTTGGGGCGGCGGCCCATGACCAGCGGGCGGAAGCCGAAGGGGTCGCGCACGGCGAAGAGCTTGTCGGCCGTGAGGAAGAGCAGCGAGTAGGCGCCCTGGAGGCGCTCGCAGGCGTCGCAGATGCGGGCAAGCAGCGGGCGCGAGAGCGACGTGGCGATGAGGTGGAGGATGACCTCCGTGTCCGACGAGTTGTTGAAGATGGAGCCCTGCGCCTCCAGCTTGTGGCGCAGCGGCAGGTAGTTCACCAGGTTGCCGTTGTGCGCCACGGCGAGCTGCCCGAACCGGTACCCGGCGAGGAACGGCTGCACGTTGCACAGCTGGGCCTGGCCGCCGGAGGTGGAGTAGCGGACGTGGCCGATGGCGGCCTGCCCGGGGAGGCTCCCGAGGTGCGCCGGGTCCCTGAACACGTCGCTGACGAGCCCCAGCCCCGTCACGGACTTGAGCTTGCCGTCGTCCCCGGCGGCGCAGATGCCGGCGCCCTCCTCCCCGCGATGCTGCAGCTTCTGCAGGCCGAGATAGCAGAGCGACGACGCCTCCGGGTCGCCCACGACGCCGAACACGCCGCACTCCTCGCGGGGGTGGTCGTCGCCGCCGTCGTCCTCCTCCTCGCCGAAGTTGAAGGGCGTGACCTTGTCGAGCAGGGCCCGGGCCGGCGGGGCGCGGGCGGCGCGGTGGCGCAGCGCGAGGAGCGAGGGGCTGGGGCCGGTGTGGCACCTGAGCTGTCGATGGACGGTGGACGGCGCGGGGGGCGCGCGGAGGGGACGGGAGGAGGGTGTGGCGGCGGTGGCGGTGGTGGCGGCGGCGGCGGCGGCGGCCATCCCTGGAGCGCGGCGGGATTGGGAGGGTGAGGGCTCTCGAGGATGCCCTCCCGAAGGAGCGTGAACGGACAGGATTTAAAGGGGTCGCCGCCAGGCGTGTGGAGGCCGTATGCCCTACGCACGAGTGATTCCACGATATTTGACTCCTATCGTCATTTTCTACTCTGGATTTTGGGTAAAATGAAAGGACAGAATCTCTGTCTGTTTGATTTGCTGTTTTCTTTCAGTTTTTTTTTCTCTCGATCCAATATTTGGTTTTTCTTCAAATTCACGAGTAGAGATATATGTGGTCACGCAAATTCTGTTTCTCTTTTAAATTCATGGTATGGCAACTATATATGCCTCCCTCCGAGATTCCAATTCCAATATGAACTACGTACGAAGCAAAAATATGTCTATATAGCAAACCAACATGTGGCTGGATGATTAGAGGGACTGTTATATCCCAGCCCATCAGGTTCAAGTCCCGGTGCTCGCATTTATTCCTGAATTTATTTCAGGATTTCCGGCGATGCGCATTTAGTAGGAGAAGACGTTCCCGTCGACGACGAGGTGCCTACAATGATTTCATAAATTTCAGGATGATATGCCGGCTCAGTCTTGCGAAGGTGCTCATAGAATGTGCGGGTATGCGTTCATAAGTATGAGTGTATGCGTTGTATATAAACGGTTACGTATGTACTGTGGTAAAAAAATGTCTATATGTATGCATATGTAGTTCATATTATAATATAGGAAAAAGACTTATATTCAGAAACCGAGAGACATAACATTTCTACGTTTTCTTTGGATGCAACTAGAAGCAAACTACGGAATAGAATCATTTGCTCCCAATTCTTGGCTGGATAAGCGCCTAATCTTGTGTCTTCTTTGGAGGGATATAAATTTTGTCTTAAGTGCTATTTGTGGGCAAGAATTAATACTATTCCAATTAATCTTCTGGATTCGAGGAGCGGTCCTGCGACCACTTATGACGGTTCATGAAAGCGCGGAATTTCCTTCCTAGTGCGCCATGCCTTTCGATCAGCCGCCAAGCTAGAAGATGAGGCTGAAGCCGTCTTTTGACTACGTTGACGCCTCTTTCATCAAGCAGATCTCGAACCGTCAATTCAATTCTTCCCTGGCTAGCTGCTTTGCGCGGGCTCGAGAAGGCAGGCCCACTGGGCGCTGACACTGGGGCCCACCCCTGAGCCGGCCAGACCGCTAGCCGGTTAAGTGGTGTGGGTCGTCATGTGGTCCAGCCCTTTCACGTTTACAGGCATGCGGCCCCACAGGTTTACAGGCAGCGGATATGTATGTCAAACGGGATGCGGGCCACACGGCCCACGTAGACGTCGATCTTCCTCCTCCCTTTTGGAACGTTGGTGTTTGTAGGATAGAGTCGCCACGGGATGGCTTTCGTCGTGGAGCAGGTGAGCCCCTCCGTCCAAGTTTATCCTTGCCTTCAGAACTCGGGCCTCCTTCTCGATTGGCCGGGAAAAACTCGCGGCGCATATCGAACACGAGTCGCCGTCGAATCTGAAGGTTCGCCTGATCGCCTCATCCGGATAGAGAGCTCCACGCCGTACGAAACCGGCGCTAGAACGGACGACGGTCGCTCGACACACAGGTCGTCCTGGAATCGTCCCGGCGGGACGAGGGTGAGGCGCTGCGTTGCGTGATTCCGTCGCCGTCTCACGGCACGCGAACACGAGACGGGCGCGCGGCCGGAACCGGAACAGGTGGTGGGACGCGCTAGAGTCCAGCGGGCATCGGCGAGCGACGGAATCTCTCGGAACTCTCGCCGCCACCCGTTCCCTCGACTCGAGTGGTGCTCGCCCCAGCCGGCGCCTCGTCCGTTCACGGCTCATCCGCCGCTTCCTTCGCCACCGCGCCGGGCGGCATGCTACGGGAAACCGCAAGCTGCAACTGGCGGAAACAATCGTCCATCGGCGTGGCAACTGGCAAGGGCCCGCACCAGGATGCTTCGTCCTGTGTGGTCGCCCGTGCAGCGCTGCGTTGGTCGGAAGAGTCCGTGGTGCTGTCCCGTGTGCTCGTGTCTCGTCGGCGTACGTCTGACTGGATTTTTTTTTTGATGAGATCAGATGTGCGACGAGGAATCCCGTGTTGGCCTGCGAGAATTGGCTGGCCCGAGGGCCCGAGAGTCCTGTGCATTAAAAATTTGGGGCCGAGTCCAGGTCTCACCTTCAGCGAGAGAGCGGTAGTGGGATGGCCCAGTTACGATGCGGTTTCATCACAACGATGTCATGCACGTGCTTTTTTTCTATCCTAATTTTGTTAATGTCTTGAAAATACTAAATTTATATATACTGAGAAAATAATTTATTTATTTATTTGAAGTGTTGCTCTCACATTTAAAAAATGTTGATGCAGTGTAAAAAATTGTCGCCCCAATTTTTAGAAAATGTTTGTACCATTCAGAAATAAATGCTTGTGACATCTTTAAAATGGTCACGCGTTTCAAAAAAATGTATGCAACATTTTAAATAATGATATAAAATGTAAAAAAGAATCATGTAGATTTTAAAAATTGCACAACGTTTCAAACAGAAGTTTATGTTATTTTTTTAAATATATCACATAGTTTAAATAAAATGTTTGTACAATTCAGAAAAATGTTTCAACATGTATTTAAAAATTTTAACACGTATTTTAAAAAATGTTCAAAATATGTATTTGAATAAATATTAATCATGTATTTACAAAAATCTTAAACACATATAAAAATGTTTTAGATGTATACAAAATATGCACAACATGTATAAAATAGATAGACATCACTACATATATTTGAAAAAAATGGTTATAATGTATTTACCAAATTTTACACATGTATAAAAAAGCTCTATAAAAATGTTCCTAGTGTATACGAAAAATGTACAGTATATATAAAAAATTAGACGTGTGTTTGAAAAAAAAAGGAGAAAACAAGAAAACCCGAAGAAACCCCGATAAAAACCCAATGAAACCCCAAATTAAACCAATGCAAAACAGTGAAAATATAAGAAAAAACAATGAAAAAACTCGCCAACGGCCATGTCGCGTTGTAGGCGAGACCTAATACGATTCACAACGGGGTGTTGAGTTTTGTAATTGTTTAGAAAACATAGGATAGACTAGGATTTGTTCTATCTTGTTTTGTATTCCAAAATGATCATGCACTTTTAATATATACGTCCACGAGACTCAAGCAATATATCTTTGATTCCATCAATTCCTCTATTCGTCTTGCCTGTTTCAGGCTAACCGATCCAAACCCTAAACGTCGCCGTCGCTTTCGCTCCGCGCCGCTCTCGGGGCGGTCAGTTTCCATGATCGGCGCCAGGGTTGTGCCTCCCATAATTAGTGTTTGTCTGCCAGTCGTGTTGACCGGCTATCCTAGAGAGTTTTTTTTTCCAATCCATTAATGTGGGTTTTCTCTCTCACTGGTCGTCTTGATCGTGTTTTTTTTTCAATTTAAGATTTGTTTGCGTCGCCTCCCGCCGCTTCGACCTTCGCGCCTCCACTCCAACTTTGACGTCACAACCGGAACTTAAGTTCCGATTGTTGATGTTTTATTCGAATTCGAAAGGGCCAGACCTATATATATTATAAAGAAAGTAATCCAGCTGGAATCAATCAATCAGAAGCTCCCTTTTCGTCTGCGGCCAACGCGCATCGTGGTCCAAGTGCACTTTGCTACCGCCACTCTCTCCTCGAATCACTTCATCTTCATTGCATGCCCAGTCTAATCAACTGTATACGTGCCTTCATCCGCGTCGCACGATCAACCTGATTTGTGCGGGCCTTCGTCAGTTTTGTGAAGATCCTCCCCAAGTATGCGCGTCTCTCCATCGATCGAGCAGCGGGTTGCCACTGCGTCGCCCCGTCGGGCCGCAGCGCCGCCGCCCCGTGGTTCTCCCCGCTGCTGCATCGACTTGAACATTGCCGCAGCGTCGCCCCCCTCAGGCCATAGTGTCGTGACACACGATTCACAACTTTGCCCCGAGGCCGCCCCTGCGGTAGAACCGACCCTCATGACGTCATTGCGTCGCCTCTTCTTTTCATAGCGCCACGACACGCGGTCAACGCCACCGCTCTAAGGTCTTCCCTGTAGCCGCCTGGACTCGCGTGCTGCTGTTGCGTTACCCCTTCGGGCCGTAGTGCCGTGGCACGCAGTCCACTCCGCCATCTCCGCATGTCGACTTATACGTGGTATGTGATACGTCTCCAACGTATCTATAATTTTTGATTGTTTCATGCTGTTATATTTATCATTTTTGAATGTTTTACAATCATTTTTTGGTACTAACCTATTGACATAGTGCCCAGTGCCAGTTGTTGTTTTTGCTTGTTTTTTACATCGCAGAACAGCAATATCAAACAGAGTCTAAATGTAGCGAAACTTTTTTGTGGAATTTTTATGGACCAGAAGACACCCAATGGGCCGGAGAAGCACCTGGGGGGTGCCCCGAGGGGGGCACAACCCACCAGGGCGCGCCTGGCACCCAGGCGCGCCCAGGTGGGTTGTGCCCACCTCGGTGGCCTCCCGCACCGCATCTTTGCTCTATAACTAGTAAATGTGCACGTGCAACACACGTTATTATTTAGAAAATATATTAATTGCACGCGGATATTAGGTATGCTATTATTTGTGTGTTAATTCTATGAGTAATGCAATATTTGATATGATATTAATTACATGTTAAACACGTTGAACGCTCGCCATTGGAGCAGTTTAGGTCGTTGGATTGACTTAATTTGATGGCTGAGATCAGTTGGATCTGCCCCTTTGGGTCTTTTTATATTTGCTCTATAATTACCCCAATATTCCAGAAACCCTAGGGAAGTCGACGAAAATCAATTCCAGCCGCCGAAAATTCCAGAAACACCAGATCTAATCTAGACACCATCATGGAGGGGTTCATCATCCTCATTGATGCCTCTCCGATGATGCGTGAGTAGTCTTTTGTAAACCTTTGGGTCCGTAGTTAGTAGCTAGATGGCTTCATCTCTCTCTCTCTTGATTCTCAATACAATGGTCTCTTGGAGATCTATTTGATGTAACTCTTTTTGCGGTGTGTTTGTTGAGATCTGATGAACTTTGAGTTTATCATCAGATCTTTGTTTTTATCCATGAAAGTTATTTGAGTCTTTTGATCTCTTATAGCCTCGTATTTCTTCTTCGAATCTTTGGTTTAGTTAGGCCAACCAGATTGATTTTTCATGCCATGGGAAGAGGTGCTTTGTGATGGGTTCGATCTTAAGGTACTTGATCCCAGTGACTGAAGGGAAACTGACACGTATGTGTCGTTGCTATTAAGGATAACAAGATGGGGTCTATTTCTACATAAATAGATCTTGTCTACATCATGTCATCATTCTTATTGCATTACTCCATTTCTCCATGAACTTAATACACTAGATGCATGCTGGATAGCGGTCGATGTGTGGAGTAATAGTAGTAGATGTAGGCATGAGTCGGTCTACTAATTTTGGACGTGATGCCTATATAATGATCATTGCCTAGATATCGTCATGATTATTTGAAGTTCTACCAATTGCCCAAAAGTAATTTGTTTACCCACCGTTGCTATTTTTCTCGAGAGAAGCCACCAGTGAAACCTACGGCCCCCGGGTCTCTTCTTTATTATATTTGCCTTCGCGATCTATTTTTATTTGCTTTTATTTTTAGATCTATTAATCCAAAAACCCAAAAATACCTTGCTGTAGTTTTTATTTAATTATTTTATCTCGCATTCCTGCGAGATCTATTTATCCAATCTACTACAATTTTACCTATTGTTTTACCCGTGAGGGATTGACAACCCTTCTCTTACGCCGGGTTGCAAGTATTTGTTTTTTGTGTGCAGGAGTTGTTTACGTGGTGTTGCGTGGTTCTCCTACTGGTTTGATAACCTTGGTCTCATCACTGAGGGAAATACCAACTGTAGCTGTGATGCATCATCCCTCCCTCTTTGGGGAAATACCGACGTAGTTCAAGCCGCATCAAAAGGAATTTCTGGCGCCGTTGCCAGGGAGACATCATCAACATCTACCAGGTTCCTAATCACAAATCTCATCTCTGTGCAATTTACATTATTTGCCATTTGCCTCTCATTTTCATCTCCCCCACTTCACAAAAATTTGCCATTTTATGTGCCCTCTTTTTCATTCGCCTTTTTCTCGTTCGATCTTATGTTTGGTTGTGTTGCCATGTGCCTTCTATTTGTTTGCATCTTCGCTTGCTGAAAATCTATTGATATGGATCCTCATAAACTTGCTAATATTTTCAATCCAATTAGGATGAACCAATTGCTAGTGACTTGAGTGCACTAGATTATCTTCATGAAGTTTTTCTTGAGATTCGTGAGTCTGAAAATTGTGATGAATTGTTAAACTAAGGAATATATAAAGTGAATCATGATACCTCCTTGAATGAAAAGTATGATTGCAATGATGTTATTATAAATTCTATTAATGTCAATTGTGCTAACACTATGCAAAACCCCAAGCTTGGGGATGCTTCTTTATCTATGTCCACTACTTGTTGCAATGATCATGATTGGGGTGATGATGTTTATGATCTTGAAAATTTGTTTAAGCCTCATGATGAATATGTTTGCGATAATATTAAAAGTGGGATTGGAAGAGCACCAACTTTAGGTAAAAATAATCCCACAAATTTGGAGAATGTTCAATCTTATGAATTTTTTGATAAAGGTGGGTTCGGAGAGGTCATGACTTTATTTGATGATAATCCCACTATTTTGGAAGAGTGTCAACTTTGCATGCATATGGATCATGAAGAAAAAAAATATGATAGCTATATTATTGAATTTGATTATGATCTTACATGTAATTATTATGAGAGAGGAAAAAATTATTGTAGAAATTTTCATGTTACTAGCTTGCCTCTTGTTATGTTGAGATTGTCAATGTTTTATTTCTCTCCTATGCATATGCTAGATATTTCTTGTCTTGATAATTTGTTTGCCTATAAAATTTCTATGCATAGGAAGTATGTTAGACTTAAATGTGTTTGTCACATGTTTTATGATGCTCTCTTTATGTTTCAATTATTATCTTTCATGTGAGCGTCAATAAAATCGCCAGCCTATCTTGATGGCTATAAAGAAAGAGCTTGTTGGGAGGCAACCCAATGAATAAAATTTATTTTTGTCTTTTTCTTTATGTTCTTGAGTGTTTCCACAATTATGTTACCATTATGATTGTGTTTTTTGTGTTTTAATTAGTGTTTGTGCAAGTAAAGCCTTTAGGATCATGTTGGGTGATAGTTGATTTGATCTTGCTGAAAAACAGAAACTTTTGCGCTTAGAAAAATAATTTTCATTTTTAGCATAAGCACGATAAAATACTGGTTGTTTTTGCAAAAGATTAATATACAAGTTTATCACGTTGTCCTAATTTGTCAGAATTTTTGGAGTTACGGAAGTACTCGAAATCTCCAGATTGCTACAGACCGTTCTGTTTTTGACAGATTTTGTTTTCTTTGCGTTGTGTGCTTGTTTTGATGATTCTACGGTTTTCTTTGAAGAGTTTTTGCCATAGAAAAGTTGGAATACAATACATATAATGCGAAAGTAAAATATGAATGGGTTTGCAACAGTACTTATAGTAGTGATTTGCTTTCTTATACTAACGGATCTCACAAAGGTTTTGTTGAGTTTTGTGTGATTGAAGTTTTCAAGTTTTGGGTGACTTTACGATGGATGAAGGAATAAGGATTAGCAAAAGGATAAGCTTGGGGATGCCCATGGCACCCCAAGATATTGTTCAAGAAGTATCAAGCAACTAAGCTTGGGGATGCCCCAAGTGGCATTCCCTCTTTCTTCTAACAACCATCGGTATTTTACTTGAAACTATATTTTTATTCGTCACATATTATGAGTTTTGCTTGGAGCGTATTGTATGACATGAGTCTTTGCTTGTTTTGCTTTGTGTCTTTAGTAATGAATCCTTGCTGGACACACCTATTTGAGGGAGCCAAAATTATGCTATGACTTGTTATAATTGCTCTATATGCTTCACTTAAATCTTTATGAGTTATGGAATTGCTCTAGTGCTTCACTTATATCTTTTTGAGCACGATGTGCTTTAGCATTTTTGAAGAAATGCTCACATTCTTCACTTCGTTTTTTTAGAGTTAGTAATTTTTTAAGAAATTCTCTCTTGCTTCACTTAAATTATTTTGAGAGAAGAAAATTTTTATGCTCATGTTCTTCACTTAGATTTGTTTGAGCTATCAAAAGCAACATATGAGACTAGTCCCAAAGTGATAGATATCCAAGGAGGATATAATAAGAACTTTCATGAAGATCATTGGACAAAATAAACTTGATTCCTTGTAATACTTTTGAGATATGTTGATATAATATGTGATTTATGTTGATGAGTAATTATGGTTTAGTAAGAATATTGGTGTTAAGGTTTGTGATTCCCTATGCAAGCACGAAAGTCAATAGTTATGCAGTGAAATTACATCCTACTTGTGGTGCATCATTCGGTGTTAGTTATGCTTAATGCTCGCTTATGAGATTTTTCATTTCTTGGTTGGTCGCTTCTCAATCTTTTGCTAGCCTTCATTTTGCACTAAGTATGATCACTACTTGTGCATACAAAATCCTTTAAACCAGTTTTGCCATATGAGTCCACTATACCTACCTATATGCGGTATTATTTTGCCATTCTAAGCAAATTTGTATGTGCCATCTCTAATTTTCAAAATAAACTTCTCTTTTGTGTGCTCGTACCGCTCATGAAACGGTAGGGGTGGCTGATATATTTCCATGCTAGATGTGTTATTCTCAAGATGAGTGTTTATTCACTTGTCATTGCACGAGAGTACGACAAAGGTATTAGGGATGCCCAGTCCCGAAATGAAAAATGAATTTACTTTATGTTGTCAAACAATAAATTCCTTGGAAAGTGTTGGTATGGACGGCACCCGTGGATTCAGTTAGCCATGGAAAGTGAAAGTATGGTGGAAAAATGAATAAACTTTATTTTCTGTTTGGGAACCACCTATGATATATCTAGCATGGAAAGTATTGGGAACTACTCGATGTTTTCGTTGACAAGAAAAGCATGCCACCCAAAATGTTTTATCTCTATCTTTTTCGCTTTGAGCTTTGGCACCTCTAGAAATTCCCACTCCCCTCTGTGAAGGGCCTTTCTATTTACTTTATGCTATTTTTATTTTTACTTGAGTCTCCATCTTCTTTTATAAAGCACCAACTAAGGGGCATTATGATCGTACTTGAGCATTGGGTGTAGATAATATGCGAGTGTGTTTCATGAATGGATCAATGGTTGAGCATAATGGGCTAGGGATAACTTGCTTTAGCGTTGATATTTGGAAAGACATGGTTGCTTGTTGATATGCTTGAGTATTAAAGTCCTCATGTCAAAACTAGACTATTGTTTTGAACCATATAAAAGTCCAATTGTCCATGCTATAAAAGAAAGAATATGTGATGAACATGTTAGGCAGCATTCCACATCAAAAATTCTGTTTTTATCATTTACCTACTCGAGGACGAGCAAGAATTAAGCTTGCGGATGCTGATACGTCTCCAACGTATCTATAATTTTTTATTGTTCCATGATGTTATATTATCATTCTTGGATGTTTTACAATCATTTTATATCATTTTTTGGTACTAACCTATTGACATAGTGCACGTTGCCAGTTGCTATTTTTTACATCGCAGAAAATCAATATCAAACGGAGTCCAAATGCAGCGAAACTTTTTGTGGTATTTTTATGGACCAGAAGACGCCCAATGGGCCGGAGAAGCACCAGGGGGTGTCCTGAGGGGGGCACAACCCACCAGGGTGTGCCTGGGCCCCCGGGCACGCCCAGGTGGGTTGTGCCCGCCTCGGTGGCCTCCCGCACCGACTCTTTGCTCTATATATACCACAATATTCCATAAACCCTAGGGGAGTTGACGAAAATCAATTCCAGCCATCGCAAGTTCCAGAAAGACCAGATCCAATCTAGACACCATCACAAAGGGGTTCATCATCCTCATTGGTGCCTCTTCGATGATGCGTGAGTAGTATTTTGTAGACCTTTTGGTCCGTAGTTAGTAGCTAGGTGGCTTCATCTCTCTCTCTTGATTCTCAATACAATGGTCTCTTGGAGATCTATGTGATGTAACTCTTTTTGCGGTGTGTTTGTTGGGATCCGATGAACTTTGAGTTTATTATCAGATCTTTGTGTTTATCCATGAAAGTTATTTGAGTCTTTTGATCTCTTATATGCATGATTACTTATAGCCTCGTATTTCTTCTTCGAATCTTTGGTTTAGTTAGGCCAACTAGATCGATTTTTCTTGCCATGGGAAGAGGTGCTTTGTGATGGGTTCGATCTTACGGTGCTTGGTCCCAGTGACAGAAGGGAAATCGACACGTATGTATCGTTGCTATTAAGGATAACAAGATGGGGTCTATTTCTACATAAATAGATCTTGTCCACATCATGTCATCATTCTTATTGCATTACTCCGTTTCTCCATGAACTTAATACACTAGATGCATGCTAGATAGCGGTCGATGTGTGGAGTAATAGTAGTAGATGCAGGCAGGAGTCGGTCTACTAATCTTGGACGTGATGCCTATATAATGATCATTGCTTGGATATCGTCATGATTATTTGAAGTTCTACCAATTGCCCAACAGTAATTTGTTTACCCACCATTGCTATTTTTCTTGAGAGAAGCCACTAGTGAAACCTACGGCCCCCGGGTCTCTTCTTTACTATATGCCTTCGCGGTCTATTTTTATTTGCTTTTATTTCCAAATCTATTAATCAAAAACCCAAAAATACCTTGCTGCAATTTTTATGTAATTATTTTATCTCGCATTCCCGCGAGATCTATTTATCCAATCTACTACAATTTTACCTATCTTTTTACCCGTGAGGGATTGACAACCCCTCCCTTACGTCGGATTGCAAGTATTTGTTCTTTGTGTGTAGGAGTTGTTTACGTGGTGTTGTGTGGTTCTCCTACTGGTTCGATAACCTTGGTCTCATCACTGAGGAAAATACCTACGTAGCTGTGCTGCATCATCCCTTCCTCTTTGGGGAAATACCGACGTAGTTCAAGCCGCATCAGTATGCGCCACGCCACCTCTCTAGGCGCGAGAACGTCACCATCCGCACATGTATTCGTCACGCTATCGGATTTTTCGTCGCCTACTTCAAGCACCGCCGCCGCGCTCCTAACCTAGTCGCCGTCGCCGCCCTTCTTCCTCGACGCCGCTGCCGCTTGCTCACCCGAGCCCCACGGCATGTCCACCCCCTTCATCTTCATACAGCTCATACATGTCCTCGTCTACGCTTTCCCGATGCTGACAACATCGATGCGTGCCTTCGTCCACGACGTGTCCCCAAACTTGGCAAGCCTAGTGCGGCGCCTCGACAACATTGACTTCATTCGTCTACGCATGCCCGGTGCTGGCTACACCGATGCGTGCCTTCGTCCACGACGTGTCCTCGGGTTTGGCAAACCTGGCGCGACGCTGATACGTCTCCATCGTATCTACATTTCCCAACACTTTTATTCTTGTTTTGCACTCTAATTTGCATGATTTGAATGAAACTAACCCGGACTAACACTGTTTTCAGCAGAACTACCATGATGCTGTTTTTTATGCAGAAATAAAAATTTCTTGACATTGGATGAAACTTTTTGGAGAATTATTTTGGAATATATAAAAAATACTGGAACTAAGACCAACTGGACGGGGGCCCCAGCTGCCCACTAGGCACCAGGGTGCGCCACCCCCCTCTGGCACGCCCTGGTGGGTAGTGAGGCCCACGAGGCTCCGCTGACCCTAATTCCAACTCTACAAATTCCTATTTTTGGATAAAAAATAGGAGAGGACGTTTCATCGTGTTCTATGATATGGAGCCGCCGCGACCTCCCGTTCTTCATCGGGAGGCCAGATTTGGAGCCCGTTCAGGCTCCAGAGAGGGGGATCTTCAGTCTTCGTCATCATCAACCACCCTCCATCACCAATTTCATGATTCTCACTGCGGGGAGTGAGTAATTCCTTTGTAGGTTTGTTGGACAGTGGTGGGTTGATGAGATTCATCATGTAATCGAGTTAGTTTTGTTAGGGCTTGATCCCTAGTATCCACTATGTTTTGAGATTGATATTGCTATGACTTTGCTGTGCTTAATGCTTGTCACTAGGGCTTGAGTGGGATGATTTCAGATCCGAATTGTTTATGTTTTCTTCATTATATCTATGTTCTTGATCTGATCTTGCAAGTTATATGCACCTTATGATCCGTAAACCCCAAGGTGACAATAATTAGGATACTTTCTGGTGATGACCGTAGTTTGAGGAGTTCATGTATTCACTATGTGTGAATGCTTTGTTTCGGTTCTGTATTAAAAGGAGGCCTTAATATCCCTTAGTTTCCTTATGTACCCCGCTGCCACGGGAGGGTAGGACAAAAGGTGTCATGCAAGTTCTTTTCCATAAGCATGTATCACTATTTATGGAATACATGCCTAAGTTATATTTATGAACTGGAGCTAGTTCTGTGTCGCCCTAGGTTATGACTGTTACATGATGAATATCATCCAACGAAATCACCAATCCAATGCCTACGAGCTTTTCATATATTGTTCTTGCTAAATTAGTACTCTTGCTGCGGATGTTACAACTGCTACAAAATTACTACTTTTGTTACTGTTACTATTGCTGCGACTACTATTGCTATGAAGGAAATATGCCCTAGAGGCAATAATAAAGTTGTTATTTATATTTCCTTATATCATTATAAATGTTTATTATTCATGCTAAAATTGTATTAACCAGAAACTTAGTACATGTCTGAATACATAGACAAACAGAGTGTCACTAGTTTGCCTCTACTTGACTAGCTCATTGAATCAATGATGGTTATGTTTCCTAACCATAGACATGAGTTGTCATTTGATTAACGGGATCACATCATTAGAGAATGATGTGATTGACTTGACCCATCTGTTAGCTTAGCATGATGATCGTTTAGTTTGTTGTTATTGCTTTCTCCATAACTATACATGTTCCTATGACTATGAGATCATGCAACTCCCGAATACCGAAGGAACACTTTGTGTTCTACCAAACGTCACAACATAACTGGGTGACTATAAAGGTGCTCTACAGGTGTCTCCGATGGTGTTTGTTGAGTTGGCATGGATCAAGATTAGGATTTGTCACTCTGATTGTCGGAGAGGTATCTCTGGGCCCTCTCGGTAATGTACATCACTATAAGCCTTGCAAGCAATGTAGCTAATGAGTTAGTTACAGAATGTAGCATTATTGAAACGAGTAAAGAGACTTGCCGGTAATGAGATTGAACTAGGTATTGAAATACCGACGATCGAATCTCGGGCAAGTAACATACCAATGACAAAGGGAACAACGTACCATTATGCAGTTTGACCGATAAAGATCTTCGTAGAATATGTAGGAACCAATATGAGCATCCAGGTTCCGCTATTGGTTATTGACTGGAGACATGTCTCGATCATGTCTACATAGTTCTCTAACCCGTAGGGTCCGCACGCTTAACGTTCGGTGACGATCGGTATTACGAGTTTATGTGTTTTGATGTACCGAAGGTAGTTCGGAGTCCCGGATTGATCATGGACATGACGAGGAGTCTCGAAATGGTCAAGACGTAAAGATCGATATATTGGAAGCCTATGTTTGGACATCGGAATGGTTCCGGGTGAAATCGGGAGTATACTGGAGTACCAGGAGGTTACCGGAACCCCCCGGGAGGTATATGGGCCTTATTGGGCCTTAGTGGAAGAGAGGGGAAAGAAGCAAAGGAGGGGGCGCCCCCCAATCCCAATCCAAATTGGGAAGGGGGCCGGCCCCCTCTTTCCTTCCTTCTTCCCTCTCCTTCCTTCTCTCCTAGAACTAACAAAGGGAAGGGGGAATCCTACTCCCGGTGGGAGTAGAACTCCTTGGGGCGCGCCTAGAGAGGCCGGCCCCCTCCCCTCCTCCACTCCTTTATATACGGGGGAAGGGGGCACCCTACAGACACACAAGTTGATCATTGATCTTTAGCCGTGTGCGGTGCCCCCCTCCACCATAATCCACCTCGGTAATATCGTAGCGGTGCTTAGGTGACGCTCTGTTCCGGTAGCAACATCATCACCGTCATTACGCCGTCGTGCTGATGAAGCTCTCCCTTGAAGCTCTATTGGATCGTGAGTTCGTGGGACGTCACCGAGCCGAACGTGTGCAGATCGCGGAGGTGCCGTATCTTTGGTACTAGATCGGTCAATCGTGAAGACGTACGACTACATCAACCGCGTTGTCATAACGCTTCCACTTACGGTCTATGAGGGTACGTAGACGATACTCTCCCCTCTCGTTGCTATGCATCTCCATGATCTTGCGTGTGCGTAGGATTTTTTTTTGAAATTACTGCGTTCCACAACAGTGGCATCCGAGCCAGGTTTATGCGTAGATGTTATATGCACGAGTAGAACACGAAAGAGTTGTGGGCGTGGGTATATACATATTGCTTGCTGTCACTAGTTGATTCTTGATCCAGTGGTATTGTTGGATGAAGCGGCTCAGACCGACATTACGCGTACGCTTACGCGAGACTGGTTCTACCGACGTGCTTCGCACACAGGTGGCTAGTGGGAGTCTGTTTCGCCAACTCTAGTTGAATCGGATTCAATGAATATGGTTCTTTCTGAAGATCAAAAAGCAATCACTATACTGCGTTGTGGTTTTTGATGTGTAGGTAAGAACGGTTCTTGCTCAGCCCATAGGAGCCACGTAAAACTTGCAACAACAAAGTAGAGGATGTCTAACTTGTTTTTGCAGGGCTTGTTGTGATGTGATATGGTCAAGACGTGATGAGATATAAGTTGTTGTATGAGATGATCATGTTTTGTTGAAGTTATCGGCAACTAGCAGAAGCCTTATGGTTATCTCTTTATTGCATAAGATGCAAGCGCCAAATAATTGCTTTACTTTATCGCAATGCGATAGCAATAGTTGCAAGAGCAATAGTTGGCGACACAACCATGTGATGACATGTTGATAGAGATCAAGATGATGGAGATCATGGTGTCATGTCGGTGACTGATACGTCTCCAACGTATCTATAATTTTTGATTGCTCCATGCTATATTATCTACTGTTTTGGACATTACTGGGCTTTATTATCCACTTTTATATTATTTTAGGAACTAACCTATTAACCGGAGGCCCAGCCCAGAATTGCTGTTTTTTTGCCTGTTTTAGGGTTTCGAAGAAAAGGAATATCAAACGGAGTCCAAACGGAATGAAACCTTCAGGAACGTGATTTTCTCAACAAATAAGACCCGGGAGACTTGGACCCTACGTCAAGGCATAAGAGAGGAGGCCACGAGGTAGGGGGGGGGGCGCCTGCCTACCCCAGGCGCGCCCTCCACCCTCGTGGCCCCCCTGTTGCTCCACCGACGTACTCCTTCCTCCTATATATATCCACGTACCCCCAAACAATCAAATAGGGAGTCAAAACCCTAATTCCACCGCCATAACTTTCTGTATCCACGAGATCCCATCTTGGGGCCTGTTCCAGAGCTCCACCGGAGGGGGCATTGATCACGGAGGGCTTCTACATCAACACCATAGCCCCTCCGATGAAGTGTGAGTAGTTTACCTCAGACCTACGGGTCCATAGTTAGTAGCTAGATGGCTTCTTCTCTCTTTTTGGATCTCAATACAATGTTCTCCCCCTCTCTTGTGGAGATCTATTTGATGTAATCTTCTTTTTGCGGTGTGTTTGTTGAGACCGATGAATTGTGGGTTTATGATCAAGTCTATCTATGAATAATATTTGAATATTCTCTGAATTCTTTTATGTATGATTGGTTATCTTTGCAAGTCTCTTCGAATTATCGGTTTGGTTTGGCCTACTAGATTGATCTTTCTTGCAATGGGAGAAGTGCTTAACTTTGGGTTCAATCTTGCGGTGTCCTTTCCCGGTGACAGTAAGGGCAGCAAGGCACGTATTGTATTGTTGCCATCGAGGATAACAAGATGGGGTTTTCTTCATATTGCATGAGTCTATCCCTCTACATCATGTCATCTTGCTTAAGGCGTTACTATGTTTTTAACTTAATACTCTAGATGCATGCTGGATAGCGGTCGATGAGTGGAGTAATAGTAGTAGATGCAGGCAGGAGTCGGTCTACTTGTCTCGGACGTGATGCCTATATACATGATGATGCCTAGATATTCTCATAACTATGCTCAATTCTGTCAATTGCTCAACAGTAATTTGTTCACCCACCGTAGAATACTTATGCTCTCAAGAGAAGCCACTAGTGAAACCTATGGCCCCCGGGTCTATCTTTATCATATTGATCTCCTATTACTTAGTTATTTCCTTTGCTATTTCCTTTGCCTTTATTTTACTTTGCATATTTATCACAAAAATACCAAAAATATTATCTTTATCATATCTATCAGATCTCACTCTCGTAAGTGGCCCTATAGGGATTGACAACCCCTATTTGCGTTGGTTGCGAGGATTTATTTGTTTTGTGCAGGTACGAGGGACTCACGCGTAGCCTCCTACTGGATTGATACCTTGGTTCTCAAAAACTGAGGGAAATACAAATACTTACGATACTTTGTTGCATCATACCTTCCTCTTCGGGGAAAACCAACACAGTGCTCAAGAGGTAGCAAGAAGGATTTCTGGCGCCGTTGCCAGGGAGGTCTTCGCAAAAGTCAACATACCAAGTACCCATCACATACCCTTATCTCCCGCATTACATTATTTGCCATTTGCCTCCCCCCACTTCACCCTTGCCGTGTTATTCGCCCTCTCTCTCTATCCTCCCTCTCTTTCTCTATTTGCCTCTTTTTGCCCGTTTGTTTTTTTGTTTGCTTGTGTGTTAGTTTGCTTGCTTGTCGTTATGGCTAGTCCCTTATCTTCTCCGTTGACCCCTGAGTTCGAGATCTTTCACTTTAAACAAAGACTAGGAGAAAACTTAAAAGATGCTTGGTTGAGAATAATGGAGTCTTATCGTAATTGTACCTCTGAAATAAACCTGAGAATTTTTCTTCGCAATTTTTATGTTGGATTGAATATGTCTCATAGACAACTCTTGGATTGAGTTGCCAAAGGCAATTTTATTGAAATCGATCCCCATATTGCGCTTGAAATTATAGAAGGTATAGTGGGAACACTACCTCAAGAAAAGGGGCCTCATCCTACCCACGAAGAGACACAAGTTTTTGAAAAAAATTGTGAAGTTACTATAATCTTGCAGAAATCTCTTGAACCTCTTAAGGACATTAGTGGAAATATTCACCGCATGGATATGTTGATTACCCTTTGCAATAAGCTGTTGGATTCGTTAGATCTAAAAATTTCAGAATATGAAGGGAACCGTAAAGAACCTCCCGGATTCGTGCTTAATTCAACTAAAAAGTTGAAAACTAAAGATGGCAATACCTAGATCTATTCTTGCTTGTTATGCCTAGCTAGGGGCGTTAAACGATAGCGCTTGTTGGGAGGCAACCCAATTTTATTTTTATTCCTTACTTTTTGCTCCTGTTTAGTTATAAATAATTTATCTAGCCTCTGTTTTGGTTGTGTTTTTGTGTTTAATTAGTGTTTGTGCCAAGTAGAACCATTGGGAAGACTTGGGGAAAGTCTTGTTGAACTTGCTGTAAAAAACAGAAACTCTACCGCTCACGAGAAATGATGCCATTTTTATTTGGAAAGTGATATTTAGTTAATTATTTTTTAATATGATTAATATATAAATTCCTCACGTCCATAAATTTATTTTAGAATTTTTGGGGTTCCAGATCTTGCGCTAGCTACAGATTACTACAGACTGTTCTGTTTTTGGCAGATTCTGTTTTTCGTGTGTTGTTTGCTTATTTTGATGAATCTATGGCTAGTAAAATAGTTTATAAACCATAGAGAAGTTGGAATACAGTAGTTATAACACCAATATAAATAAATAATGAGTTCATTACAGTACCTTGAAGTGGTCTTTTATTTTCTTTCGCTAACGGAGCTCACGAGATTTTCTACTTTAAGTTTTGTGTTGTGAAGTTTTCAAGTTTTGGGTAAAGATTTGATGGATTATGGAACAAGGAGTGGCAAGAGCCTAAGCTTGGAGATGCCCATGGCACCCCCAAGATAATCTAACGACACCTAAAATCCAAAGCTTGGGGATGCCCCGGAAGGCATCCCCTCTTTCGTCTACTTCTATCGGTAACTTTACTTGGAGCTATATTTTTATTCGCCACATGATATGTGTTTTGCTTGGAGCGTCTTGTATGATTTGAGTCTTTGCTTGTTAGTTTACCACAATCATCCTTGCTATACACACCTTTTGAGAGATCCATATATGATTTGGAATTTGTTAGAATACTCTATGTGCTTCGCTTATATCTTTTGAGTTATATAATTTTGCTCTAGTGCTTCGCTTATATCTTTTAGAGCATGATGATGGATCTGTTTTATAGAAACTATTGATATCTCATGCTTCACTTAGATTATTTTGAGAGTCTTAATAGCATGGTAATTTGCTTAAAATCCTAATATGCTAGGTATTCAAAGTTAGTAAAATTTTCTTAAGAGTGTTTTGAATACTAAGAGAAGTTTGATGCTTGATGATTGTTTTGAGATATGGAGGTAATAATATCAAAGTCGTGCTAGTTGAGTAGTTGTGAAATTGAGAAATACTTGTGTTGAGGTTTGCAAGTCCCGTAGCATGCACGTATGGTAAACGTTATGCAACAAATTTGAAACAAGAGGTGTTATTTGATTGTCTTCCTTATGAGTGGCGGTCGGGGACGAGCGATGGTCTTTTCCTACCAATCTACCCCCCTAGGAGCATGCGCGTAGTACCGAGGTTTTTGATGACTTGTAGATTTTTGCAATAAGTATGTGAGTTCTTTATGACTAATGTTGAGTCCATGGATTATACGCACTCTCACCCTTCCATCCTTGCTAGCCTCTTCGGTACCGTGCATTGCCCTTTCTCACATTGAGAGTTGGCGCAAACTTTGCCGGTGCATCCAAACCCCGTGATATGATACGCTCTTTCACATATAAACCTCCTTATATCTTCCTCAAAACAGCCACCATACCTACCTATTATGGCATTTCCATAGCCATTCCGAGATATATTGCCATGCAACTTTCCATCATTCCGTTCATCATGACACATTCATTATTGTCATATTGCTTAGCATGATCATGTAGTTGACATAGTATTTGTGGCAAAGCCACCGTTCATAATTCTGTCATACATGTCACTCTTGATTCATTGCATATCACGGTACACCGCCGGAGGCATTCATATAGAGTTATCTTTTGTTCTAGTATCGAGTTGTAATCATTGAGTTGTAAATAAATAGAAGTGTGATGATCATCATTTTCTAGAGCATTGTCCCAAGTGAGGATTATATATAAAAAAGGAGAAGGCCATAAAAAAGAGAGAAGGCCCCCCAAAAAATGAGAGAAAAAGAGAGAAGGGACAATGTTACTATCCTTTGCCACACTTGTGCTTCAAAGTAGCACCATAATCTTCATGTTAGAGAGTCTCTTGTTATGTCACTTTCATATACTAGTGGGAATTTTTCATTATAGAACTTGGCTTGTATATTCCAAAAATGGGCCTCCACAAGTGCCCTAGGTCGACGTGAGCAAGCATGTTGGATGCACACCCACTAGTTTCTTTTGTTGAGCTTTCATACATTTATAGCTCTAGTGCATCCGTTGCATGGCAATCCCTACTCCTTGCATTAACATCAATCGGTGGGCATCTCCATAGCCCATTGATTAGCCTCGTTGATGTGAGACTTTCTCCTTTTTGTCTTCTCCACATAACCCCCTCATTATATTCTATTACTCCCATAGTGCTATGTCCATGGCTCGCGCTGATATATTGCGTGAAAGGTTATAGGTTTGAGATTACTAATGTATGAAACAATTGCTTGGCTTGTCATCGGGGTTGTGCATGATGAGAGCATTCTTCTGTGACGAAAACGAAACATGACTAAACCATATGATTTTGTAGGGATGAACTTTCTTTGGCCATGTTATTTTGAGAAGACATAATTGCTTAGTTAGTATGCTTGAAGTATTATTATTTTTATGTCAATATGAACTTTTGTCTTGAATCTTTCGGATTTGAATATTCATACCACAATTAAGAAGAATTACATTAAAATTATGCCAAGTAGCACTCCGCATCAAAAATTCTGTTTTTATCAATTTACCTACTCGAGGATGAGCAGGAATTAAGCTTGGGGATGCTTGATACGTCTCCAACGTATCTATAATTTTTGATTGCTCCATGCTATATTATCTAGTGTTTTGGACATTATTGGGCTTTATTATCCACTTTTATATTATTTTTGGAACTAACCTATTAACCGGAGGCCCAACCCAGAATTGCTGTTTTTTGCCTGTTTTAGGGTTTCGAAGAAAAGGAATATCAAACAGAGTCTAAACGGAATGAAACCTTCGGGAACGTGATTTTCTCAACAAATAAGACCCGGGATACTTGGACCCTACGTCAAGGCACAAGAGAGGAGGCCACGAGGTAGGGGGGCGCGCCTGCCTACCCCAGGCGCGCCTCCACCCTCGTGGGCCCCCTGTTGCTCCACCGACGTACTCCTTCCTCCTATATATATCCACGTACCCCCAAACGATCAAATAGGGAGCCAAAACCCTAATTCCACCGCCGTAACTTTCTGTATCCACGAGATCCCATCTTGGGACCTGTTCCGGAGCTCCGCCGGAGGGGGCATCGATCACGGAGGGCTTCTACATCAACACCATAGCCCCTCCGATGAAGTGTTAGTAGTTTACCTCAGACCTACGGGTCCATAGTTAGTAGCTAGATGGCTTCTTCTCTCTTTTTGGATCTCAATACAATGTTCTCCCCCTCTCTTGTGGAGATCTATTTGATGTAATCTTCTTTTTGTGGTGTGTTCGCTGAGACTGATGAATTGTGGGTTTATGATCAAGTCTATCTATGAATAATGTTTGAATCTTCTCTGAATTATTTTATGTATGATTGGTTATCTTTGCAAGTCTCTTCAAATTATCAGTTTGATTTGGCCTACTAGATTGATCTTTCTTGCAATGGGAGAAGTGCTTAGCTTTGGGCTCAATCTTGCGGTGTCCTTTCCCAGTGACAGTAGGGGCAACAAGGCACGTATTGTATTGTTGCCATCGAGGATAACAAGATGGGGTTTTCTTCATATTGCATGAGTCTATCCCTCTACATCATGTCATCTTGCTTAAGGCGTTACTCTATTTTTAACTTAATATTCTAGATGCATGCTGGATAGTGGTCGATGAGTGGAGTAATAGTAGTAGATGCAGGCAGGAATCGGTCTACTTGTCTCAGACGTGATGCCTATATACATGATCATGCCTAGATATTCTCATAACTATGCTCAATTCTGTCAATTGCTCAACAGTAATTTGTTCACCCACCGTAGAATACTTATGCTCTCGAGAGAAGCCACTAGTGAAACCTATGCCCCCCCGGGTCTATCTTTATCATATTGATCTCCTGTTACTTAATTATTTCCTTTGCTATTTACTTTGCCTTTATTTTACTTTGCATCTTTACCACAAAAATACCAAAAATATTATCTTTATCATATCTAACAGATCTCACTCCCGTAAGTGGCCCTATAGGGATTGACAACCCCTATTTGCGTTGGTTGCAAGGATTTATTTGTTTTGTGCAGGTACGAGGGACTCGCGCGTAGCCTTCTACTGGATTGATACCTTGGTTCTAAAAAACTGAGGGTAATACTTACGCTACTTTGCTGCATCATCCCTTCCTCTTCGGGGAAATCCAATGCAGTGCTCAAGAGGTAGCAGTGACGATAGAGATCATGACGGTACTTTGGAGATGGAAATCAAAGGCGCAAGATGATTATGGCCATATCATGTCACACATTTTGATTGCATGTGATGTTTATCCTTTATGCATCTTATTATTTTGCTTAGTTCGGCGGTAGCATTATAAGATGATCTCTCACTAAATTTCAAGGTATAAGTGTTCTCCCTGAGTATGCACCGTTGCGACAGTTCGTCGTGCCGAGACACCACGTGATGATCGGGTGTGATAAGCTCTATGTTCACATACAAGGGGTGCAAGCCAGTTTTGCACATGCGGAATACTCGGGTTAAACTTGACGAGCCTAGCATATGCAGATATGGCCTCGGAACACTGGACACCGAAAGGTCGAGCATGAATCATATAGTAGATATGATCAACATAGCGATGTTCACCATTGAAAACTACTCCATCTCACGTGATGATCGGACATGGTTTAGTTGATTTGGATCACGTGATCATTTAGATGACTAGAGGGATGTTTATCTAAGTGGGAGGTCTTAAGTAATATGATTAATTGAACTTTAATTTATCATGAACTTAGTCCTGATAGTATTTGCATAACTATGTTGTAGATCAATAGCTCGCGATGTAGCTCCCCGTTTATTTTTGATATGTTCCTAGAGAAAAACTATGTTGAAAGATGATAGTAGCTATGATGCGGACTAGGTCCGTGATCTGAGGATTATCCTCATTGTTGCAGAGAAGAATTATGTCCTTGATGCACCGCTAGGTGACAAACCTATTGCAGGAGCAGATGCACACGTTATGAACATTTGACAAAGCTCGGTATGATGACTACTTAATAGTTTAGTGCACCATGCTTTACGGCTTAGAACCGGGACTTCAAAAACGTTTTGAATGCCATAGAACATATAAGATGTTCTAAGAGTTGAAATTGGTATTTCATACTCATGCCTGTGTCGAGAGGTATGAGACCTCTGACAGTATGTTGCCTACAATATGGAGGAGAATAGCTCAACCAGTGAGTATGTGCTCAAGTTGTTTGGGTACTACAATTGCTTGAATCAAGTGGGAGTTAATATTCCACATAAGATAGTAATTGATAAAGTTCTCTAGTCACTATCACCAAGTTTCCAGAACTTAGTGATGAACTATAATATGCAAGGGATGACAAAAACGATTCGCGAGCTCTTCGTGATGCTGAAATCGACGAAGGTAGAAATCAAGAAAAGCATCAAATGTTGATGGTTGAAAAAACCACTAGTTTCAAGTAAAAGGGCAAGGGAAAGAAAGGGAACTTCAAGAAGAACGGCAATCAAGTTGCCACTCCCATTAAGAAGCCCAAATCTAGACCCAAGCCTGAAACTGAGTGCTTCTACTGCAAAGGAAATGGTCACTACCGTTTGAAAAGTTTCGCACTGCCGTTGTGGACACATATTCATAATATTGAAGCCAAAAGATGCAGAGTTGATAATGATAGTGCAACTTATTTGTGGCACTGCCGTTTAGGTCATATTGGTATAAAGAGCATGAAGAAACTACATACTAATGGACTTTTGGAATCACTTGATTATGAATCACTTGGTACTTGCGAACCATACCTTATGGGCAAGATGACTAAAACGCCGTTCTCCGGAACAATGGAGCGAGCAACAAACTTGTTGGAGATCATACATACTGATGTATGTGGCCCGATGAATATTGAGGCTTGCGGCGGGTAGTGTTATTTTCTCACCTTCACAGATGATTTAAGCAGATATGGGTATATCTACTTAATGAAACATAAGTCTGAAACATTTGAAAAGTTCAAAGAATTTCAGAGTGAAGTGGAAAATAATCGTAACAAGAAAATAAAGTTTCTACGATCTGATCGTGGAGGAGAGTATTTGAGTTACGAGTTTGGTCTACATTTGAAACAATGCGGAACAGTTTCACAACTCACGCCACCTGGAACACCACAACGTAATGGTGTGTCCGAACATCGTAATCGTACTTTACTAGATATGGTGTGATCTATGATGTCTCTTACCGATTTACCGCTATCGTTTTGGGGTTATGCTTTAGAGACGACTGCATTCATGTTAAATAGGGCACCATCAAAATCCGTTGAGACGACACCTTATGAACTATGGTTTGGCAAGAAACCAAAGTTGTCGTTTCTTAAAGTTTGGGGCTGCGATGCTTATGTGAAAAAGCTTCAACCTAATAAGCTCGAACCCAAATCAGAGAAATGTGTCTTCATAGGATACCCAAAGGAAACTATTGGGTACACCTTCTATCACAGATCCGAAAGGCAAGACATTCATTGCTAAGAATGGATCCTTTCTAGAGAAGGAGTTTCTCTCGAAAGAAGTGAGTGGGAGGAAAGTAGAACTTGATGAGGTAACAGTAACTGCTCCTTTGTTGGAAAGTAGTTCGTCACAGAAACCTGTTCCTGTGACACCTACACCAATTAGTGAGGAAGCTAATGATGATGATCATGAAACTTCAGATCAAGTTACTACCGAACCTCGTAGGTCAACCAGAGCAAGATCCACACCAGAGTGGTACAGTAATCCAGTTCTGGAGGTCATGTTACTTGACCATGACAAACCTATGAACTATGAGGAAGCGATGATGAGCCCAGATTCCGCAAAATGGCTTGAGGCCATGAAATCTGAGATGGGATCCATGTATGAGAACAAAGTGTGGACTTTGGTTGACTTGCCCGATGATCCGCAAGCCATCGAGAATAAATGGATCTTCAAGAAGAAGACAGACGCTGACGGTAATGTTACCGTCTACAAAGCTCGACTTGTTGCGAAAGGTTTTCGACAAGTTCAACGAGTTGACTACGATGAGACCTTCTCACCCGTAGCAATCATGTTAGCAATTGCCGTGTTTTATGATTATGAAATTTGGCAAATGGATGTAAAGACTGCATTCCTGAATGGATTTCTGGAAGAAGAGTTGTATATGATGCAACCTGAAGGTTTTATCGATCCAAAGGGAGCTAACAAAGTGTGCATGCTCCAGTGATCCATTTATGGACTGGTGCAAGCCTCTTAGAGTTGGAATAAACGTTTTGATAGTGTGATCAAAGCATATGGTTTTATACAGACTTTTGGAGAAGCCTGTATTTACAAGAAAGTGAGTGGGAGCTCTGCAGCATTTCTAATATTATATGTGGATGACATATTGTTGATTGGAAATGATATAGAATTTCTGGATAGCATAAAAGGATACTTGAATAAGATTTTTTCAATGAAAGGCCTCAGTGAAGCTGCTTATATATTGGGCACCAAGATCTATAGAGATAGATCAAGACACTTAATTGGACTTTCACAAAGCACATACCTTGATAAAGTTTTGAAGAAGTTCAAAATGGATCAAGCTAAGAAAGGGTTCTTGCCTGTATTACAAGGTGTGAAGTTGAGTAAGACTCAATGCCCGACCACTGCAGAAGATAGAGAAAATGAAAAGTGTTCCCTATGCTTCAGCCATAGGCTCTATCATGTATGCAATGCTGTGTACCAGACCTGATGTGTGCCTTGCCATTAGTCTAGCAGGCAGGTACCAAAGTAATCTAGGAGTGGATCACTGGACAGCGGTCAAGAACATCCTGAAATACCTGAAAAGGACCAAGGATATGTTTCTCATATATGAGGTGAAAAAGAGCTCATCGTAAATGGTTACATTGATGCAAGCTTTGATACTGATTCGGACGATTCTAAATCGCAAACCGGATACGTGTTTATATTAAACGGTGGGGCTGTCAGTTGGAGCAGTTCTAAACAGAGCGTCGTGGCAGGATCTACATGTGAAGCGGAGTACATTGCTGCTTCGGAAGCAGCGAATGAAGGAGTTCATATCCGATCTAGGTGTCATACCTAGTGCATCGGGTCCAATAAAAATCTTTTGTGACAATACTGGTGCAATTGCCTTGGCAAAGGAATCCAGATTCACAAAAGAACCAAGCACATCAAGAGACGCTTCAACTCCATCCGGGATCAAGTCCAGGTGGGAGACATAGAGATTTGCAAGATACATACGGATCTAAATGTTGCAGACCTGTTGACTAAGCCTCTTCCACGAGCAAAACATGATCAGCACCAAGGCTCCATGGGGGTTAGAATCATTACTGTGTAATCTAGATTATTGACTCTAGTGCAAGTGGGAGACTGAAGGAAATATGCCCTAGAGGCAATAATAAAGTTATTATTTATTTCCTTATTTCATGATAAATGTTTATTATTCATGCCAGAATTGTATTAACTAGAAACATAATACATGTGTGAATACATAGACAAACATAGTGTCACTAGTGTGCCTCTACTTGACTAACTCATTGATCAAAGATGGTTAAGTTTCCTAATCATAGACATGAGTTGTCATTTGATCAATGGGATCACATCATTAGGAGAATGATGTGATTGACTTGACCCATTCGTTAGCTTAGCACTTGATCGTTTTTGTTTACTGCTATTGGTTTCTTCATGACTTATACATGTTCTTATGACTATGAGATTATGCAACTCCCGAATACTAGAGGAACACTTTGTGTGCTACCAAACGTCACAACATAACTGGGTGATTGTAAAGGTGCTCTACAAGTGTCTCTGATGGTACTTGTTGAGTTGGCATAGATCAAGATTAGGATTTGTCACTCCGATTGTCGGAGAGGTATCTTTGGGCCCTCTTGGTAATACACATCACTATAAGCTTTGCAAGCAATACAACTAATGAGTTAGTTGTGGAATAGTGCATTACGGAACGATTAAAGAGACTTGCCGGTAACGAGATTGAACTAGGAATTGGGATACCGACGATCGAATCTCGGGCAAGTAACATATCGATGACAAAGAGAACAATGTAAAGTGTTATGCAGTTTGACCGATAAAGATCTTTGTAGAATATGTAGGAACCAATATGAGCATCCATGTTACGCTATTGGTTATTGACCGGAGACATGTCTCGGTCATGTCTACATAGTTCTCGAACCCGTAGGGTCCGCACGCTTAAAGTTCTGTGACGATCGGTTTTATGAGTTTATATGTTTTGATGTACCGAAGGTAGTTCGGAGTCCCAAATATGATTACGGACATGACGAGGAGTCTCGAAATGGTCGAGACATAAAGATTGATATATTGGAAGCCTACATTTGGACATCGGAAGAGTTCCGGGTAAAATCAGGATTTTACCATAGTACCGGAGGGGTTACCGGAACCCCCGGGGGGCTAATGGGCCTTGTTGGGCCATAAGGGAAAGAGAGAGGGGCCATCCTAGGGCAGGCAGCGCCCCCTCCCTCTGCCGAATTGGACTAGGAGGGGGGGGCGCCCCTGTTTCCTTCTCTTTCTTCCCCTTCCTTTCCCCCTCCTAGTAGGAGTAGGAAAGGGAGGAATCCTACTCCTACTAGGAGGAGTAGGAGTAGGATTCCTCCTCCTAGCGCACCAACAAGGGCCGGCCGGCCTCCCCCTTGCTCCTTTATATACAGGGGCAGGGGGCCCCTCTAGACACACAAGTTGATCACAAAGATCTCTCCCAGCCGTGTGCGGTGCCCGCTCCACCATAATCCACCTCGGTCATACTGTAGCGGTGTTTAGGCGAAGCCCTGCTGCGATAGCTTCATCAACATTGTCACTGCTACCTCTTGAGCACTACATTAGTTTTCCTCGAAGAGGAAGGGATGATGCAGCAAAGTAGCATAAGTATTTCCCTCAGTTTTTGAGAACCAAGGTATCAATCCAGTAGGAGGCTACGCGCGAGTCCCTCGTACCTGCACAAAACAAATAAATCCTCGCAACCAACACAAATAGGGGTTGTCAATCCCTATAAGGCCACTTACGAGAGTGAGATCTGATAGATATGATAAGATAATATTTTTGGTATTTTTATGATAAAGATGCAAAGTAAAATAAAGGCAAAGTAAATAACAAAGGAAATAACTAAGTAGTAGGAGATTAATATGATAAAGATAGACCCCGGGGCCATAGGTTTCACTAGTGGCTTCTCTCGAGAGCATAAGTATTCTACGGTGGGTGAACAAATTACTATTGAGCAATTGACAGAATTGAGCATAGTTATGAGAATATCTAGGCATGATCATGTATATAGGCATCACGTCCGAGACAAGTAGACCGACTCCTGCCTGCATCTACTACTATTACTCCACTCATCGACCGCTATCCAGCATGCATCTAGAGTATTAAGTTAAAAACAGAGTAACGCCTTAAGCAAGATGACATGATGTAGAGGGATAGACTCATGCAATATGATGAAAACCCCATCTTGTTATCCTCGATGGCAACAATACAATTACGTGCCTTGCTGCCCCTACTGTCACTGGGAAAGGACACTGCAAGATTGAACCCAAAGCTAAGCACTTCTCCCATTGCAAGAAAGATCAATCTAGTAGGCCAAACCAAACTGATAATTCAAAGAGACTTGCAAAGATAACCAATCATACATAAAAGAATTCAGAGAAGATTCAGATATTGTTCATAGATAAACTTGATCATAAACCCACAATTCATTCGGTCTCAACAAACACACCGCAAAAGAAGATTACATCGAATAGATCTCCACAAGAGAGGGGGAGAACTTTGTATTGAGATCCAAAAAGAGAGAAGAAGCCATCTAGCTACTAACTATGGACCCGTAGGTCTGAGGTAAACTACTCACACTTCATCGGAGGGGCTATGGTGTTGATGTAGAAGCCCTCCGTGATCGATGCCCCCTCCGGCGGAGCTCCGGAACAGGCCCCAATATGGGATCTTGTGGATACAGAAAGTTACGGCGGTGGAATTAGGGTTTTGGCGCCGTATCTGATAGTTTGGGGGTACGTGGATATATATAGGAGGAAGGAGTACGTCGGTGGAGCAACAGGGGCCCCGAGGGTGGAGGGCGCCGGGGGGGGGGGGGGGGTAGGCGCGCCCCTACCTCGTGGCCTCCTCTTCTCTTTCTTAACGTAGGGCCCAAGTCTCCCGGGTCTTTTTTGTTGAGAAAATCACGTTCCCGAAGGTTTCATTCCATTTGGACTCCGTTTGATATTCCTTTTCTTCAAAACCCTAAAATAGGCAAAAAACAACAATTCTGGGCTGGGCCTCCGGTTAATAGGTTAGTCCCAAAAATAATATAAAAGTGGATAATAAAGCCCAACAATGTCCAAAACAGTAGATAATATAACATGGAGCAATCAAAAATTATAGATATGTTGGAGACGTATCAAGCATCCCCAAGCTTAATTCCTGCTCGTTCTCGAGTAGGTAAATGATAAAAATAGAATTTTTGATGCGGAGTGCTACTTGGCATAATATTAATGTAATTCTTATTAATTTTGGTATGAATATTCAGATCTGAAAGATTCAAGACAAAAGTTCATATTGACATAAAAATAATAATACTTCAAGCATACTAACTAAGCAATTATGTCTTCTCAAAATAACATGGCCAAAGAAAGTTCATCCCTACAAAATCATATGGTTTAGTCATGTTTCATTTTCGTCACACAAGAATGCTCTCATCATGCACAACCCCGATGACAAGCCAAGCAATTGTTTCATACTTTAGTAATCTCAAACCTATAAACTTTCACTCAATATATGAGCGTGAGCCATGGACATAACACTATGGGTGGAATAGAATATAATGAGGGGGTTATGTGGAGAAGACAAAAAAGGATAAAGTCTCACATCAACGAGGCTAATCAATGGGCTATGGAGATGCCCACCGATTGATGTTAATGCAAGGAGTAGGGTTGCCATGCAACGGATGCACTAGAGCTATAAATGCATGAAAGCTCAACAAAAGAAACTAGTGGGTGTGAATCCAACTTACTTGCTCACGAAGACCTAGGGCACTTGAGGAGGCCCATTGTTGGAATATACAAGCTAAGTTCTATAATGAAAAATTCCCACTAGTATATGAAAGTGACAAGATAAGAGACTCTCTAACATGAAGATTAAGGTGCTACTTTGAAGCACAAGTGTGGCAAAGGATAGTAACATTGTCCCTTCTCTTTTTCTCTCATTTTTTTGGTCCTTCTCTTTTTATGGCCTTTTTTATATTCCTCACTTGGGACAATGCTCTATAAAATGATGATCATCACACTTCTATTTATTTATAACTCAATTATTACAACTCGATACTAGAACAAAATATGACTCTATATGAATGCCTCCGGCGGTGTACCGGGATACGCAATGGACCTAGAGTGACATGTATGAAAGAATTATGAACGGTAGCTTTGCCACAAATACTATGTCAACTACATGATCATGCTAAGCAATATGACAATAATGAATGTGTCATGATGAACGCAATGATGGAAAGTTGCATGGCAATATATCTCGGAATGGCTATGGAAATGCCATAATAGGTAGGTATTGTTGGGGAACGTTGCAGAAAACAAAAATTTTCCTACGGTTTCACCAAGATCCATCTAGGAGTTCATCTAGCAACGAGTGATCGGATTGCATCTACATACCTTTGTAGATCACGCGCGGAAGCGTTCAAAGAACGGGGATGAGGAAGGCGTACTCGACGTGATCCAAATCACCGGAGATCCTAGCGCCGAACGGACGGCACCTCCGCGTTCAACACACGTACAGTCAGTGTAACGTCTCCTCCTTCTTGATCCAGCAAGGGGGAGAATAGGTTGAGGAAGATGGCTCCAGCAGCAACACGACGGCGTGGTGGTGATGGAGCTGCAGTACTCCGGCAGGGCTTCGCCAAGCTCTATGGAGGAGGAGGATGTGTTGGAGAGGGAGAGGGAGGCACCAAAGGCGTGGTGTGAGAGGCCCTCCTTCCCCCACTATATATAGGGAGCCTAGGGGGGGGGGGCGCCGGCCCTAGGAGATGCAATCTCCTAGGGGGGCGGCGGCCAAGGGAGGAATCCCTCCTCCCCAAGGCACCTAGGAGGTGCCTTCCCCCTTTAGGACTCTTCCTTTCTTGATCTCCTGGCGCATGGGCCTCTTGGGGCTGGTGCCCTTGGCCCATATAGGCCAAGGCGCACACCCCTACAGCCCATGTGCCCCCCCGGGGCAGGTGGCCCCACCCGGTGGACCCCCGGTACCCTTTCGGTGGTCCCGGTACAATACCGGTGACCCCGAAACTTGTCCCGACGGCCGAAATAGCACTTCCTATATATAATTCTTTACCTCCGGACCATTCTGGAACTCCTCGTGACGCCCCGGGATCTCATCCGGGACTCCGAACAACATTCGGGTTACTGCATATACATATCCCTACAACCCTAGCGTCACCGAACCTTAAGTGTGTAGACCCTACGGGTTCGGGAGACATGTAGACATGATCGAGATCGCTCTCCGGTCAATAACCAACAGCGGGATCTGGATACCCATGTTGGCTCCCACATGCTCCTCGATGATCTCATCGGATGAACCACGATGTCGAGGATTCAAGCAACCCCGTATACAATTCCCTTTGTCAATCGGTATGCTACTTGCCCAAGATTTGATCGTCGGTATCCCAATACCTTGTTCAATCTCGTTACCGGCAAGTCACTTTACTCGTACTGTAATGCATGATCCCGTGACCAAACACTTGGTCACTTTGAGCTCATAATGATGATGTATTACCGAGTGGGCCCAGTGATACCTCTCCGTCATGCGGAGTGACAAATCCCAGTCTTGATCCGTGTCAACCCAACAAACACTTTCGGAGATACCCGTAGTATACCTTTATAGTCACCCAGTTATGTTGTGACGTTTGGTACACCCAAAGCACTCCTACGGTATCCGGGAGTTACACGATCTCATGGTCTAAGGAAAAGATACTTGACATTGGAAAAACTCTAGCAAACGAACTATACGATCTTATGCTATGTTTAGGATTGGGTCTTGTCCATCACATCATTCTCCTAATGATGTGATCTCGTTATCAATGACATCCAATGTCCATAGTCCGGAAACCATGACTATCTGTTGATCAACGAGCTAGTCAACTAGAGGCTTACTAGGGACATGTTGGTGTCTATTATTCACACATGTATTACGATTTCCGGATAACACAATTATAGCATGAATAAAGACAATTATCATGAACAAGGAAATATAATAATAATGCTTTTATTATTGCCTCTAGGGCATATTTCCAACAGTCTCCCACTTGCACTAGAGTCAATAATCTAGTTACATTGTGATGAATCGAACACCCATGGAATTCTGGTGTTGATCATGTTTTGCTCTAGGGAGAGGTTTAGTCAATGGATCTGCTACATTCAGGTCCGTATGTACTTTACAAATATCTATGTCTCCATCTTGAACATTTTCACGAATGGAGTTGAAGCGACGCTTGATGTGCCTGGTCTTCTTGTGAAACCTGGGCTCCTTGGCAAGTGCAATAGCTCCAGTGTTGTCACAGAAGAGTTTGATTGGCCCCGACGCATTGGGTATGACTCCTAGGTCAGTGATGAACTCCTTCACCCAAATTGCTTCATGTGCTGCCTCCGAGGCTGCCATGTACTCCGCTTCACATGTAGATCCCGCCACGACGCTCTGCTTGCAACTGCACCAGCTTACTGCCCCACCATTCAAAATATACACGTATCCGGTTTGTGACTTTGAGTCATCCAGATCTGTGTCGAAGCTAGTGTCGACATAACCCTTTACGACGAGCTCTTCGTCACCTCCATAGACGAGAAACATTTCCTTAGTCCTTTTCAGGTACTTCAGGATATTCTTGACCGCTGTCCAGTGTTCCTTGCCGGGATTACTTTGGTACCTACCTACCAAACTTACGGCAAGGTTTACATCAGGTCTGGTACACAGCATGGCATACATAATAGAACCTATGGCTGAGGCATAGGGGATGACACTCATCTCTTCTATATCTTCTGCCGTGGTCGGACATTGAGCTGAGCTCAATTTCACACCTTGCAACACAGGCAAGAACCCCTTCTTGGACTGATCCATATTGAACTTCTTCAATATCTTATCAAGGTATGTGCTTTGTGAAAGACCTACGAGGCGTCTTGATCTGTCTCTATAGATCTTGATGCCTAATATATAAGCAGCTTCTCCAAGGTCCTTCATTGAAAAACTCTTATTCAAGTAGGCCTTAATGCTGTCCAAAAGCTCTATATCATTTCCCATCAAAAGTATGTCATCTATATATAATATGAGAAATGCTACAGAGCTCCCACTCACTTTCTTGTAAACGCAGGCTTCTCCATAAGTCTGCGTAAACCCAAACGCTTTGATCATCTCATCAAAGCGAATGTTCCAACTCTGAGATGCTTGCACCAGCCCATAAATCGAGCGTTGGAGCTTGCACACCTTGTTAGCATTCTTAGGATCAACAAAACCTTCCGGCTGCATCATATACAATTCTTCCTTAAGGAAACCATTAAAGAATGACGTTTTGACGTCCATTTTCCATATCTCATAATCATAGAATGCGGCAATTGCTAACATGATTCGGACGGACTTTAGCTTCACTACCGGTGAGAAAGTCTCATCGTAGTCAACCCCTTGAACTTGTCGATAACCCTTAGCGACAAGCCGAGCTTTATAGATGGTCACATTACCATCCACGTCTGTCTTCTTCTTAAAGATCCATTTATTTTCTATGGCTCGCCACTCAACAGGCAAGTCAGTCAAAGTCCATACTTCATTTTCATACATGGATCCTATCTCGGATTTCATGGCTTCTAGCCATTTGTCGGAATCCGGGCCCGCCATCGCTTCTTCATAGTTCGAAGGTTCACCGTTGTCTAACAACATGATTTCCAAGACAGGGTTGCCGTACCACTCTGGTGCGGAACGTGTCCTTGTGGACCTACGAAGTTCAGTAGCAACTTGATCTGAAGTTTCATGATCATCATCATTAACTTCCTCTCTAGTCGGTGCAGGCACCTCAGGAACATTTTCTTGAGTTGCGCCATTTTCCGGTTCAAGAGGTAATACTTCATCAAGTTCTACTTTCCTCCCACTTACTTCTTTCGAGAGAAACTCCTTCTCTAGAAAGGATCCATTCTTGGCAACAAAGATCTTGCCTTCGGATCTGAGGTAGAAGGTATACCCAATAGTTTCTTTAGGGTATCCTATGAAGACGCATTTTTCCGACTTGGGTTCGAGCTTTTCAGGTTGAAGTTTCTTGACATAAGCATCGCATCCCCAAACTTTCAGAAACGACAGCTTAGGTTTCTTCCCAAACCATAATTCATACGGTGTCGTCTCAACGGATTTCGACGGAGCCCTATTTAAAGTGAATGCGGCAGTCTCTAAAGCATACCCCCAAAAAGATAAGCGGTAAATCGGTCAAGAGACATCATAGATCGCACCATATCTAATAGAGTGCGATTACGACGTTCGGACACACCATTACGCTGAGGTGTTCCAGGCGGCGTGAGCTGTGAAACTATTCCACATTTTCTTAAGTGTGTGCCAAACTCATGACTCAAGTATTCTCCTCCACGATCTGATCGCAGGAACTTGATTTTCCTGTCACGTTGATTCTCAACCTCACTCTGAAATTCCTTGAACTTTTCAAAGGTCTCAGACTTGTGTTTCATTAAGTAGACATACCCATATCTACTCAAGTCATCAGTGAGGGTGAGAACATAACGATAGCCACCGCGAGCCTCAACACTCATTGGACCGCACACATCAGTATGTATGATTTCCAATAAGTTGGTTGCTCGCTCCATTGTTCCTGAGAATGGAGTCTTGGTCATTTTACCCATGAGGCATGGTTCGCACGTGTCAAATGATTCGTAATCAAGAGACTCTAAAAGTCCATCAGCATGGAGCTTCTTCATGCGTTTGACACCTATGTGACCAAGGCGGCAGTGCCACAAGTATGTGGGACTATCATTATCAATCTTACATCTTTTGGTACTCACACTATGAACATGTGTAGCATTACGCTCGAGATTCATTAAGAATAAACCATTCACCATCGGAGCATGACCATAAAACATATCTCTCATATAAATAGAACAACCATTATTCTCGGATTTAAATGAGTAGCCATCTCGAATTAAACGAGATCCCGATACAATGTTCATGCTCAAACTTGGCACTAAATAACAATTATTGAGGTTCAAAACTAATCCCGTAGGTAAATGTAGAGGTAGTGTGCCAACGACGATCACATCGACCTTGGAACCATTCCCGACGCGCATCGTCACCTCGTCCTTCGCCAGTCTCCGCTTATTCCGCAGCTCCTGCTTTGAGTTACAAATGTGAGCAACTGCACCTGTATCAAATACCCAGGAGCTACTACGAGTATTGGTAAGGTACACATCAATTACATGTATATCACATATACCTTTTGTTTTGCCGGCCTTCTTGTCTACTAAGTATTTGGGGTAGTTCCGCTTCCAGTGACCACTTTCCTTGCAATAAAAGCACTCAGTCTCGGGCTTGGGTCCATTCTTTGGCTTCTTCCCGGCAGCTTGCTTGTCGGGCGCGACAACTCCCTTGCCGTCCTTCTTGAAGGTTTTCTTACCCTTGCCTTTCTTGAACTTAGTGGTTTTATTCACCATCAACACTTGATGTTCCTTTTTGACTTCTACCTCTGCTGATTTCAACATTGCAAATACTTCAGGAATGGTCTTTTCCATCCCCTGCATATTGAAGTTCATCACAAAGCTCTTGTAGCTCGGTGGAAGCGACTGAAGGATTCTGTCAATGACCGCGTGATCCGGGAGATTAACTCCCAGCTGAGTCAAGCGGCTATGTAACCCAGACATTGTGAGTATGTGCTCACTGACAGAACTATTTTCCTCCATCTTACAGCTGAAGAATTTGTCGGAGACTTCATATCTCTCGACCCGGGCATGAGCTTGGAAAACCATTTTCAGCTCTTCGAACATCTCATATGCTCCGTGTCTCTCAAAACGCTTTTGGAGCCCCGGCTCTAAGCTGTAAAGCATGCCGCACTGAACGAGGGAGTAGTCATCGGTACGTGCCTGCCAAGCGTTCATAACGTCTTGTTCTGCAGGGAGAACAGATGCGTCACCCAGCGCTGCTTGTAGGACATAATCTTTCTTGGCAGCTATGAGGATGATCCTCAGGTTCCGGACCCAGTCCGTGTAGTTGCTGCCATCGTCTTTCAGCTTGGTTTTCTCTAGGAACGTGTTGAAGTTGAGGACTACGTTGGCCATTTGATCTACAAGACATATTGTAAAGATTTTAGACTAAGTTCATGATAATTAAGTTCATCTAATAAAATTATTCAATGAACTCCCACTTAGATAGACATCCCTCCTGTAATCTAAGTATAACATGATCCGAGTTAACTAGGCCGTGTCCGATCATCACGTGAGACGGACTAGTCAACATCGGTGAACATCTTTATGTTGATCGTATCTTCTATACGACTCATGCTCGACCTTTCGGTCTTCTGTGTTCTGAGGCCATGTCTGTACATGCTAGGCTCGTCAAGTCAACCTAAGTGTTTGCACGTGTAAATCTGTCTTACACCCGTTGTATGTGAACGTTGGAATCTATCACACCCGATCATCACGTGGTGCTTCGAAACAACGAACTGTCGCAACGGTGCACAGTTAGGGGGAACACTTTCTTGAAATTATTATGAGGGATCATCTTATTTATTACCGTCATTCTAAGCAAACAAGATGCAAAAACATGATAAACATCACATGCAATCAAATAATAATAGTGACATGATATGGCCAATATCACATAGCTCCTTTGATCTCCATCTTGGGGCTCCATGATCATCTTGTCACCGACATGACACCATGATCTCCATCATCATGATCTCCATCATCGTGTCTCCATGAAGTTGCTCGCCAACTATTACTTCTACTACTATGGCTAACAGGTTTAGCAATAAAGTAAAGTAATTTACATGGCATTTCTCAATGACACGCAGGTCATACAAAAAATAAAGACAACTCCTATGGCTCCTGCCGGTTGTCATACTCATCGACATGCAAGTCGTGATTCCTATTACAATAGCATGAACATCTCATACATCACATATATATCATTCATCATTCATCACAACTTTGGCCATATCATATCACAAAGCACTTGCTGCAAAAACAAGTTAGACGTCCTCTAATTGTTGTTGCAAGTTTTACGTGGCTGAAATAGGGTTCTAGCAAGAACGTTTTCTTACCTACGTTAAAGCCACAACGTGATCTGTCAACTTCTATTTACCCTTCATAAGGACCCTTTTCATCGAATCCGCTCCAACTAAAGTGGGAGAGACAGACACCCGCCAGCCACCTTATGCAACTAGTGCATGTCAGTCGGTGGAACCGGTCTCACGTAAGCGTACGTGTAAGGTTGGTCCGGGCCGCTTCATCCCACAATACCGTTGAAGCAAGATAAGACTAGTAGCGGCAAGAAAGTTGACAACATCAACGCCCACAACAAATTGTGTTCTACTCGTGCAAGAGAACTACGCAAAGACCTAGCTCATGATGCCACTGTTGGGGAACGTTGCAGAAAACAAAAATTTTCCTACGGTTTCACCAAGATCCATCTAGGAGTTCATCTAGCAACGAGTGATCGGATTGCATCTACATACCTTTGTAGATCACGCGCGGAAGCGTTCAAAGAACGGGGATGAGGAAGGCGTACTCGACGTGATCCAAATCACCGGAGATCCTAGCGCCGAACGGACGGCACCTCCGCGTTCAACACACGTACGGTCAGCGTAACGTCTCCTCCTTCTTGATCCAGCAAGGGGGAGAAGAGGTTGAGGAAGATGGCTCCAGCAGCAGCACGACGGCGTGGTGGTGATGGAGCTGCAGTACTCCGGCAGGGCTTTGCCAAGCTCTATGGAGGAGGAGGATGTGTTGAAGAGGGAGAGGGAGGCACCAAAGGCGTGGTGTGAGAGGCCCTCCTTCCCCCACTATATATAGGGATCCTAGGGGGGGGGAGCGCCGGCCCTAGGAGATGCAATCTCCTAGGGAGGCGGCGGCCAAGGGAGGAATCCCTCCTCCCCAAGGCACCTAGGAGGTGCCTTCCCCCTTAAGGACTCTTCCTTTCTTGATCTCCTGGCGCATGGGCCTCTTGGGGCTGGTGCCCTTGGCCCATATAGGCCAAGGCGCACACCCCTACAGCCCATGTGGCCCCCCGGGGCAGGTGGCCCCACCCGGTGGACCCCCGGTACCCTTCCGGTGGTCCCGGTACAATACCGGTGACCCCGAAACTTGTCCCGACGGCCGAAATAGCACTTCCTATATATAATTCTTTACCTTCGGACCATTCCGGAACTCCTCGTGACGTCCGGGATCTCATCCGGGACTCCGAACAACATTCGGGTTACTGCATATACATATCCCTACAACCCTAGCGTCACCAAACCTTATGTGTGTAGACCCTACGGGTTCGGAGACATGTAGACATGACCGAGATCGCTCTCCGGTCAATAACCAACAGCGGGATCTGGATACCCATGTTGGCTCCCACATGCTCCTCGATGATCTCATCGGATGAACCACGATGTCGAGGATTCAAGCAACCCTGTATACAATTCCCTTTGTCAATCGGTATGCTACTTGCCCGAGATTCGATCGTCGGTATCCCAATACCTTGTTCAATCTCGTTACCGGCAAGTCACTTTACTCGTACCATAATGCATGATCCCGTGACCAGACACTTGGTCACTTTGAGCTCATAATGATGATGTATTACCGAGTGGGCCCAGTGATACCTCTCCGTCATACGGAGTGACAAATCCCAGTCTTGATCCGTGTCAACCCAACAGACACTTTCGGAGATACCCGTAGTATACCTTTATAGTCACCCAGTTACGTTGTGACGTTTGGTACACCCAAAGCACTCCTACGGTATCCGGGAGTTACACGATCTCATGGTCTGAAAAACTCTAGCAAACGAACTATACGATCTTATGCTATGTTTAGGATTGGGTCTTGTCCATCACATCATTCTCCTAATGATGTGATCTCGTTATCAATGACATCCAATGTCCATAGTCAGGAAACCATGACTATCTGTTGATCAACGAGCTAGTCAACTAGAGGCTTACTAGGGACATGTTGGTGTCTATTATTCACACATGTATTACGATTTCCGGATAACACAATTATAGCATGAATAAAAGACAATTATCAATGAACAAGGAAATATAATAATAATGCTTTTATTATTGCCTCTAGGGCATATTTCCAACAGGTATGGTGGCTGTTTTGAGGAAGATATAAGGAGGTTTATGTGTGAAAGAGCGTATCATATCACGGGGTTTGGATGGACCGGCGAAGTTTGCGCCAACTCTCAATGTGAGAAAGGGCAATGCACAGTAGCGAAGAGGCTAGCAAGGATGGAAGGGTGACAGTGCGTATAATCCATGGACTCAACATTAGTCATAAAGAACTAACATACTTATTGCAAAAATCTACAAGTCATCAAAAACCTCGGTACTATGCGCATGCTCCTAGGGGGATAGATTGGTAGGAAAAGACCATCGCTCGTCCCCGACCGCCACTCATAAGGAAGACAATCAAATAACACCTCATATTTCAAATTTGTTGCATAACATTTACCATACGTGCATGCTACGGGACTTGCAAACTTCAACACAAGTATTTCTCAATTTTACAACTACTCAACTAGCACGACTTTGATATTATTACCTCCATATCTTAAAACAATCATCAAGCATCAAACTTCTCTTAGTATTCAAAGCACTCTTAAGGAAATTTTACTAACTTTGAATACCTAGCATATTAGGATTTTAAGAAAATTACCATGCTATTAAGACTCTCAAAATAATCTAAGTGAAGCATGAGAGATCAATAGTTTCTATAAAACAAATCCATCACCGTGCTCTAAAAGATATAAGCGAAGCACTAGAGCAAAATTATATAACTCAAAAGATATAAGCGAAGCACATAGAGTATTCTAACAAATTCCAAATCATGTATGGCTCTCTCAAAAGGTGTGTACAGCAAGGATGATTGTGGTAAACTAACAATCAAAGACTCAAATCATACAAGATGCTCCAAGCAAAACACATATCATGTGGCAAATAAAAATATAGCTCCAAGTAAAGTTACCGATAGAAGTAGACGAAAGAGGGGATGCCTTCCGGGGCATCCCCAAGCTTTGGGTTTTAGGTGTCCTTAGATTATCTTGGGGGTGCCATGGGCATCCCCAAGCTTAGGCTCTTGCCACTCCTTGTTCCACAATCCATCAAATCTTTACCCAAAACTTGAAAACTTCACAACACAGAACTTAAAGTAGAAAATCTCGTGAGTTCCGTTAGCGAAACAGAATAAAAGACTACTTCAAGGTACTGTAATTAACTCATTCTTTATTTATATTGGTGTTATACCTACTATATTCCAACTTCTCTATGGTTTATAAACTATTTTACTAGCCATAGATTCATCAAAATAAGCAAACAACACACGAAAAACAGAATCTGTCAAAAACAGAACAATCTTTAGTAATCTGTAGCTAGCGCAAGATCTGGAACCCCAAAAATTCTAAAATAAATTGATGGAAGTGAGGAATTTATATATTAATCATATTAAAAAAGAATTAACTAAATAACACTTTCCGAATAAAAATGGCAGTAGTTCTCGTGAGTGCTAAAGTTTCTGTTTTTTACAGCAAGTTCAACAAGACTTTCCCCAAGTCTTCCCAATGGTTCTACTTGGCACAAACACTAATTAAACACAAAAAACACAATCAAAACAGAGGCTAGATAATTTATTTATTACTAAACAGGAGCAAAAATCAAGGAATAAAAATAAAATTGGGTTGCCTCCCAACAAGCGCTATCGTTTAACGCCCCTAGCTAGGCATAACAAGCAAGAATAGATCTAGGTATTGCCATAATAGTAAGATAGATTATTAAAATTCATCTCATATTCTCTACGTTCGGCGGAAAGATTTCTTTGAGGCCAGCAAAAGTAATCAAAAGGGATAAATTTAATGAGACAAAAGTCCCCAAGATCAACCTTGGGAGGTATAGGTTCCTCCTTTGGTCCTTCATATTGCACAACCAATTCATCATTATAAGCATTCTTTTGACAGAACTTTGTGAGCCTATATTCAAGAGAATATCCTAGTTCATTATTTTGAATAGCCAAATCATCATTAAGTTCAGAGATTCTGTCAACTAAAACATTGGTAGGAACCCTTTTTCTAAGATTTTCATTGAAAGCAACATAGTCTAGAGATTGAAAACGCATTATTTCTTCTTGATCAAAGAGGATAACCTCTATGGGAGGACGGCAAGCGTCCACCCTATAATGCGCAAAGATTTCTTTGGCCTCTTTTATTATGAATGTAAACTCATGAGCCAAAAAGATAGTAGTGGCACGCTTAACAGAAGAATGCTCAATATTAGAAAATTCCAGAAAAATCCTTTGTATGGAAGGATGCATGTGCATGAATTGTCTTTCAAGTTCAACTACAAGCATGGAAATAGCGTCCGCAATACTACTAGTTCTATGAAGGGTAGAACTACCCATAGAAGGTAAAGCACCTGCACAAGTAAAGAAATCTTGAATAACTCCTTTTCCAATAATATTACCACTACCAACACGGAATCTTTTTGTATGTGAGATAGTGGGTTCTTTAGTAGGAGCATCAGAATTATTACCAACCATAGTTTCCCCAATTTCAGACATAGAGACAGAAGGTAAAGGACTAGCCATAACGACAAGCAAACAAACTAACACACAAGCAAACAAAAAGCAAACGGGCAAAAAGAGACAAATAGAGAAAGAGAGGGAGGACAGAGAGAGAGAGGGCGAATAAAACGGCAAGGGTGAAGTGGGGGAGAGTAAAACGAGAGGCAAATGGAAAATAATGTAATGCGGGAGATAAGGGTATGTGATGGATACTTGGTATGTTGAATTTTGCGTAGACCTCCGCGTCAACGGCGCCAGAAATCCTTCTTGCTACCTCTTGAGCACTGCGTTGGTTTTCCCCGAAGAGGAAGGGATGATGCAGCAAAGTAGCATAAGTATTTCCCTCAGTTTTTGAGAACCAAGGTATCAATCCATTAGGAGGCTACGCGCGAGTCCCTCGTACCTGCACAAAACAAATAAATCCTCGCAACCAACGCAAATAGGGGTAGTTAATCCCTATAAGGCCATTTACGAGAGTGAGATCTGATAGATATGATAAGATAATATTTTTGGTATTTTTATGATAAAGATGCAAAGTAAAATAAAGGCAAAGTAAATAACAAAGGAAATAACTAAGTAGTAGGAGATTAATATGATAAAGATAGACCCGGGGGCCATAGGTTTCACTAGTGGCTTCTCTCGAGAGCATAAGTATTCTACGGTGGGTGAACAAATTACTGTTGAGCAATTGACAGAATTGAGCATAGTTATGAGGATATCTAGGCATGATCATGTATATAGGCATCACGTCCGAGACAAGTAGACCAACTCCTACCTGCATCTACTACTATTACGCCACTCATCGACCGCTATCCAACATGCATCTAGAGTATTAAGTTAAAAATAGAGTAACGCCTTAAGCAAGATGACATGATGTAGAGGGATAGACTCATGCAATATGAAGAAAACCCCATCTTGTTATCCTCGATGGCAACAATACAATACGTGCCTTGTTGCCCCTACTGTCACTGGGAAAGGACACCGCAAGATTGAACCCAAAGCTAAGCACTTCTCCCATTGCAAGAAAAATCAATCTAGTAGGCCAAACCAAAATGATAATTCGAAGAGACTTGAAAAGATAACCAATCATACATAAAAGAATTCAGAGAAGATTCAAATATTATTCATAGATAGACTTGATCATAAACCCACAATTCATCGGTCTCAACAAACACACCACAAAAAGAAGATTACATCGAATAGATCTCCACAAGAGAGGGGGAGAACATTGTATTGAGATCCAAAAAGAGAGAAGAAGCCATCTAGCTACTAACTATGGACCCGTAGGTCTGAGGTAAACTACTCACACTTCATCGGAGGGGCTATGGTGTTGATGTAGAAGCCCTCCGTGATCGATGCCCCCTCCGGCGGAGCTCCGGAACAGGCCCCAAGATGGGATCTCGTGGATACGGAAAGTTACGGCGATGGAATTAGGGTTTTGGCTCCGTATCTGATCGTTTGGGGGTACGTGGATATATATAGGAGGAAGGAGTACGTCGGTGGAGCAACAGGGGCCCCACGAGGGTGGAGGGCACTTGGGGGGGGGGTAGGCACGCCCCTACCTCGTGGCCTCCTCTTTTCTTTCTTGACGTAGGGTCCAAGTCTCCCAGGTCTTGTTCGTTGAGAAAATCACGTTCCCGACGGTTTCATTCCGTTTGGACTCCGTTTGATATTCCTTTTCTTCGAAACCCTAAAACAGGCAAAAAACAACAATTCTGGGCTGGGCCTCCGGTTAATAGGTTAGTCCCAAAAATAATATAAAAGTGGATAATAAAGCCCAATAATGTCCAAAACAGTAGATAATATAGCATGGAGCAATAAAAAATTATAGATACGTTGGAGACGTATCAGTCACCACGCCGTCGTGCTGACGAAACTCTTCCTCGAGCTCTATTGGATCGTGAGTTCACGGGACGTCGCCGAGCTGAACGTGTGCTGAACGCGGAGGTGCCGTACGTTCGATACCGAGGATCGGTCGATCGTGAAGACGTACGACTACATCAACCGCGTTGTCATAACGCTTCCGCTTAACAGTCTACGAGGGTACGTGGACGACACTCTCCTCTATCGTTGCTATACATCTCCATGATCCCACATGTGCGCAGGGAAAATTTTGAAATTACTACGTTCCCCAACAATCACTGGACAATGGTCAAAAATATCCTTAGTGGAATAAGGAAATGTTTCTTGGTTATGGAGGTGACAAAGAGTTCGTTGTGAAGACTTACGTCGATGCAAGCTTTCACACCGATCTGGAAGACTCTAAGTCTCGATCTAGATACATATTGAAAGTGGGAGAAATTATCTAGAGTAGCTCCGTGCAAAGCATTGTAGACATAGAGAATTTGCAAAATACTTACGGCTCTGAATGTGGCAGACCCGTTGACTAAATTTCTCTCACAAGAAAAACATGATCACTCTTTGGGTGTTAATCACATAGCAATGTGAACTAGATTATCGACTCTAGCAAACCCTTTGGGTGTTAGTCACATGGACATGTGAACTAACCACCTAAAGATGTGAACTATTGGTGTTAAATCACATGACGATGTGAACTAGATTATTGACTCTAGTGCAAGTGGGAGACTGAAGGAAATATGCCCTAGAGGCAATAATAAAGTTTTTATTTATATTTCCTTATATCATGATAAATGTTTATTATTCATGCTAGAATTGTATTAACCGGAAACTTAGTACATGTGTGAATACATAGACAAACAGAGTGTCACTAGTTTGCCTCTACGTGACTAGCTCGTTGAATCAATGATGGTTATGTTTCCTAACCATAGATATGAGTTGTCATTTGATTAATGGGATCACATCATTAGAGAATGATGTGATTGACTTGCCCATCCATTAGCTTAGCACGATGAACGTTTAGTTTGTTGCTATTGCTTTCTCCATAACTATACATGTTCCTATGACTATGAGATCATGCAACTCCCGAATACCGGAGGAACACTTTGTGTGCTACCAAACGTCACAACGTAACTGGGTGATTATAAAGGTGCTCTACAGGTGTCTCCGATGGTGTTTGTTGAGTTGGCATGGATCAAGATTAGGATTTGTCACTCCGATTGCCAGAGAGGTATCTCTGGGCCCTCTCGGTAATGTACATCACTATAAGCCTTGCAAGCAATGTAGCTAATGAGTTAGTTATGGGATGTAGCATTATGGAACGAGTAAAGAGACTTGTCGGTAACGAGATTGAACTAGGTATTGAAATACCGACGATCGAATCTCGGGCAATTAACATACCGATGACAAAGGGAACAACGTATACCGTTATGCGGTTTGACCGATAAAGATCTTCGTAGAATATGCAGGAACCAATATGAGCATCCAGGTTCCGCTATTGCTTATTGACCGGAGACATGTCTCGGTCATGTCTACATAGTTCTCAAACCCGTAGGGTCCGCCCGCTTAACGTTCGATGACGATCGGTATTATGAGTTTATGTGTTTTATGTACCAAAGGTAGTTCGGAGTCCAGGATTTGATCATGGACATGATGAGGAGTCTCGAAATCGTCGAGACATAAAGATCGATATATTGGAAGCCTATGTTTGGACACTGGAATGGTTCCGGGTGAAATCGGGAGTATACCGGAGTACCGGGAGGTTACCGGAACCCCCCAGGAGGTATATGGGCCTTATTGGGCCTTAGTGGAAGAGAGGGGAAAGAAGCAAAGGAGGCCCCCCAAGCCCAATCCGAATTTGTAAGGGGGGCCGGCCCCCCTTTCCTTCCTTCTTCCCTCTCCTTCCTTCTCTCCTAGAACCAACAAAGGGAAGGGGGGAATCCTACTCCCGGTGGGAGTAGGACTCCTTGGGGCGCGCCTTGAGAGGCTGCCCCCTCCCCCTCCTCCACTCCTTTATATACGGGGGAAGGGGGCACCCCATAGACACACAAGTTGATCATTGATCTTTAGCCGTGTGCGGTGCCCCCCTCCACCATAATCCACCTCGGTAATATCGTAGCATTGCTCAGGCGAAGCCCTGTTCCGGTAGCAACATCATCACCGTCATCACGGCGTCGTGCCGACGAAGCTCTCCCTCGAAGCTCTACTGGATCGTGAGTTCGCGGGACGTCACCGAGCCGAACGTGTGCAGACCGCGGAGGTGCCGTATCTTTGGTACTAGATCGGTCGACCATGAAGACGTACGACTACATCAGCCGCGTTGTCATAACGCTTCCACTTACGGTCTATGAGGGTACATAGACGATACTCTCCCCTCTCGTTGCTATGCATCACCATGATCTTGTGTGTGCGTAGGATTTTTTTTGAAATTACTGCGTTCCCCAACATGCTATCACTATCAAACTATCATATTGTTGTGCTATTGATCACTTTGCTGTAGATATTTAATCTCCAGGTGTGGTTGAATTGACAACTCAACTGTTAATACTTGCTAATATTCTATGGCTCCCCTGATGTGGTTTGAAACTGCGTCAGTATTACCCCAAAGAGGAAGGGATGATGCAGTACAGTTACGGTAGGTATTTCCGTCGGTTATGAAACCAAGGTTATCAATATAGTAGGAGAACCAAGCAACACTATGTAAATGGTACCTGCACACAAAGAACAAATACTTGCAACCCGACGCGTAAGAGGGGTTGTCAATCCCTCCAATGTAAAAAGATAAACTGTTTTGTATAAGATTGGATAAATAGATCTAGGAAGAAAACAAAATAAAACAAGTAAATAAAAAGTGTAGCAAGGTATTTTGGGGATTTTATAAATATAGATCTGAAAACAATATGATAAGAGATAGACCCTGGGCCGTAGATTTCACTAGTGGCTTCTCTCAAGAAAATAGCATATGGTGGGTAAACAAATTACTGTTGGGCAATTGATAGAAGATCAAATAATTATGATGATATCCAAGGCAATGATCATGAATATAGGCATCACGTCCAAGATTAGTAGACCAAAACGATTCTGCATCTACTAATATTACTCCACACATCACCCGCTATCCAACATGCATCTAGTGTATTAAGTTCATGGAGAAACATATTTTTCTTCTAAAGATTTTCACCCTCCGAATTATGAGGACGCCCTCTATCTAAAGTTGACTCTTCTTCAGTCCTATTTTCACCAAGTTTAATATTATTAAACAAGGATTCAATATAAGAAACACCAATTATTTTTAAGATCTTCATCATTGTTATGAAAGCAATCACTAGAAAACACTCTTTCTAAAAATTCTCTTTTAGCGCTAAGCACATCGGTTCTTTTCTTACTTTGATCCATAGAAACATATAAAGCTTTATTTGATTGATTGACATCAACCTTAGGTGGAAAATTTTTAATCTTGAGATTTTCTACATCATGGGAAATCTATCAGTGCTTCTAGGCATATCATCAATCTTATTCAACCTTTCTTCTATCGTAGGATTGAAAACTTTTTGGCCATTGATAAATTCTTTAATATTACTCTCAAGATCAGAGGGGTTCCTATTATTATTGTAAGAAGAATTACCATATGAATTTCCATAATTATTAGAGTAATTTCTAGGAAAAGGCCTAGGATTAAAATTACCCCTATAAGCATTGTTATTAAAATTGTTTCGCAAGACAAAATTCACATCTACGACATTGCTATTTTGTTCAATCAAAGTAGACAAAGGCACATCATTAGGATCAATTGGAGCATTTTTACCAGCAACCAATTTCATAAGAGCATCAACTTTTTCACTCAAAGTACTAATTTCTTCTACCGAGTTAACCTTTTTACTAGTAGGTGCTCTTTCGGTATGCCATTGTGAATAATTTGCCATAATGTTATCTAGCAATTTAGTAGCTTCACCCAAAGTAATCTCCATAAAACTACCACCAGTAGTGGAATCCAAAAGATTTCTAGAAACAAAATTTAATCCCGCATAAATTTTTTGTATGATCATCCAAAGATTTAAACCATGAGTAGGACAATTTCTTAGCATCAATTTCATTCTTTCCCAGGATTGTGCAACATGTTCATGCTCAGGTTACTTAAAATTCATGATATGAGTTCTAAGGTAAATAATTTTCGCGAGCGGAAAAATACTTAGTAATAAAAGCATCTTTGCACTTATCCCAAGAATCGATACTATTGTGAGGCAAAGAAGAAAACCATTTTTTTGCACGATCCCTCAAAGAGAAAGGAAACAATTTTAATTTCATGATATCATTGTCCACATAATTTATCTTTTGCATATCACACAATTCTACAAATGTGTTTAGATGGGACGCGGCGACCTCATTAGGGGTACTGAAAAATTGGTCTTTTATAACAAGATTCAACAAAGCGGCATTAATATCACAAGATTCCGCAAGTGGCGGGAGGAGCAATCGGAGTGCTAATAAAATTATTACTATTGTATTGGAAAAACACACAATTTGGTATTTTCTTGAGACATCGTGACTGCGCAAACAAGATCGCATGCAAACAATAGATCTGATGAGAAAAAGGCGAACGAAAAAGGAGGCGAATAAAACTGCAAATTTTGTGAAGTGATGGAGATGAAAACAAGAGGCAAATGACAAATAATGTAAATTGCAATGAGATGAGATTTGTGAATAAAAACCTAATAGATGTTGATGATGTCTCCCCGACAACGACACCAGAAATTCCTTTTGATGCGGCTTGAAACTGCGTCGGTATTTCCCCAAAGAGGAAGGGATGATGCAGTACAGCTTCGGTAGGTATTTCCCCCAGTCATGAAACCAAGGTTATCAATCCAGCAGGATAACCAACCAACATTATGTAAATGGTACCTGCACACAAATAACAAATACTTGTAACCCGACACGTAAGAGGGGTTGTCAATCCCTCCACGGTAAAAAGATAAATTGTTTTGTATAAGATTGGATAAATAGATCTAGCAAGAACACGAAATAAAACAAGTAAAGAAAAAGTGCAACAAGGTATTTTTGGGTTTTTGGAAATATAGATATGAAAACAAGATGATAAAAGATAGACCCGGGGCCGTAGATTTCACTAGTGGCTTCTCTCGAGAAAATAGCATGATGTAGACAAGATCTATTCATGTAGGAATAGACCCCATCTTTTTATCCTTAATAGCAATGATACATACATGCCTCGCTACCCCTTCTGTCACTGGGTGAGGACACTTCAAGATCGAGCCCATCACAAAGCACCTCTTCCCATTGCAAGAAAAATTGATCTAGTCGGCCTAACTAAACCAAAGATTCAGAGAAGAAATACGAGGCTATAAATAATCATGCATATAAGAGATCAAAGAAAACTCAAATCTTATCTTATATCTTATATTTACTAATTGGAGGCACCATTAGAGGCTCTACGTTTAATCCTGTAAAAGTAAATTATGCCTGTTAGATATCGTGGGCATTGCTAATCTAACCATACATCTTTATATGGAGGAGTACCACATCCAACTATTAAAATTGAGGAGTCCCATCAAAATAAAATAGAGGAGTCCCACGTCATGTCTTCCTCTACCTTTTTCCTCACAGGAATTGGACCCTCCTTAAACGCCTCCTTATATCTTCATCTACCTCTCATGCTTCTCCGCCGCCCCCCTAAAGCGTGAGGGTTTAATCTTGGAGGCTACGTTCTCCTACAAACAATTGGCTCCAGTATTCCTGATCTTGGTATATTCTTCATGGTCTCATTATTACAAGGCTAGGCATGACTAGCTCACCATCATCTCGCCTGGCCATTGGTGTGTTCTTCAATATGCGTCTCCACATCCGTGGTTCTGATCTCGACGAGGAGTCTCATCTCGGAGGTCCTTCCTATTGCAAAGGTATGTATTTGATTGTAGATATTATCTCTGGTAGGAGGAGAATTTTGTTCTTTTGATAATTAAAAGAGGAACACTTGATGTAATGTAATCATACATAGTTTTTGAATTTTTTTTATCCTACACACCTTCAATAGTTCTCCCCCTCTATGTAGCCGCCACCACTGTATGAGGTCCACCTGCTCCACAAGCCTGTGCTTGACTTCCTCCAGTACCACTACCATATAGCACAGCCAGATGTACTCCCTCACACTGTCTAGCATGCTCTGCGTGGGAACCATGTGTGATCCACGAGCATGCATCAAATAGTATGTGCTGCCCCAGCCATGTTGTGTTTTCATATTGTGGTGTTCTTGGCCATGAAAGAGCCAAATCAGAGGAAAAATAATTATCAAGTGCATCCATGAACACATACGACAACTTCTTCGTTAGTCCCATTATGTTGAAAGGTTCAGTTTGTATGCTTTCTTTTGTTCAGGTTTGGAGCTATGCATCTTGCTGAAAGTGTACTACAAACATGGTTGAATAAACACCGCATCCTGCTAATATACAATCCAACTCATATAATATTTAGTCTTAAATGTACCAAAAAGGCTCTTGTGTCTTCATAGTTTAAAGTCAATCATCAATTTCCTGCAAGTACTTTAGTTGATCCAATCATGTTATGTTCAACCGAATCCAATTGAGTATTCAGTAGGTAATAAGTTAGAACCCAAATACATATGTGTGAAATCAAGACTTGCCTCATGACCAGATTATTAATAGGGAGCGGCCGAGAACCAGCAGGAGTGTTCTACATCTACAGTGGCATTTAGATTCCCAGCATGGATCAACCAAACACCAGTGTTAGTACACTTTGAGTTTAGTGGAGGCCTTATAGTATAGATTTTCACCCATGTTAGCCAACATAATTAGTTGACATTTTTGCATGGACATGATTTCGATCTCTTCTATTGTTTCTTATGGATATATCCTAATTAAATCTTTGATTGTCTATGTGCATGGTGTATATAATTATTCCACCTTGCAGCATTAAGCAAAGGTACGATGCCTAGACTTTTAATAGTTTGTATATATATTTAACTTTAAAGTTATACTAACTTTTCGGATTTCTCGATTATGTCTATAGTGTAATATTTATTTTGCAGACCATCGTCCATGCAAATGATTGGGTGTAGGATCGAAAGTATGTCTAGAGGGGGGGGGTGATTAGACTACTTGACCAAATAAAAATCTAGCCTTTCCCAATTTTAATTCTTGGCAGATTTTAGCAACTTAGCACAAGTCAAGCAAACAACCTACACATGCAATTCTAAGAGTATAGCAGTGGAATGTAAAAAAATTGCATATGAAGGTAAGGCAAGGAGTTTGGAGAGAGCAAACGCAATGTAGACACAGAGATTTTTGGCGTGGTTCTTATAGGTGGTGCTATCGTACATCCACGTTGATGGAGACTTCAACCCACGAAGGGCAACGGTTGCGCGAGTCCACGGAGGGCTCCACCCATGAAGGTTCCATGAAGAAGCAACCTTGTCTATCCCACCATGGCCATCGCCCACTAAGGACTTGCCTCACTAGGGTAGATCTTCATGAAATAGGCGATCTCCTTGCCCGTACAAACTCCTTGGTTCAACTCCACAATCTTGACAGAGGCTCCCAAGTGACACCTGACCAATCTAGGAGACACCTGACCAATCTAGGAGACACCTGACCACGTTGATGGAATATAAAGGATATCATCATTCAACCAAACATTAAGGTAGCATATGATCAACCACATGATCATATAAGTATCTCACACATGCACACAATAAAGTAGTTCAACCAAAATAGCAAGAGAGATAAAAAGCAAGACACTCTCTCTCGAAGCCTATGATCTATACATATTTCTCCCCCTTTGGCAACACGTTACCAAAAAGTTCGAAAATGCATAGTGCTATATGTCTCTCAGGCTTGGTCTTCGGGAGGTGGTGTAGATAGAACTCCAAGGACGAAGGCTTCCGATGAAGTAGTTGGAGATGATGGAGCGGGTGCTGGAGGTGGCACTGGAGCTGTAGCTGCTGGTGCCGACACTGAAGCTCTAGCATCTGAGACTGGCACTGCAGCAGACCTTGGACCTCGTGGCACATGCTTAAAAGCATCAGTGGTTGCTTTTCCTCTCCTCTCCTCTCCTCTGCTTCCTCCTGAAGCTGCTCAACTGCAGTCTAAATCTCAGTCACCTTCAGATCAAGATCATAGAATTTTGTTTCCACAATCCTCTCCAGGCTCTCCTGATTCCGAGTCAAGGTGGCCAAGCCCTTCTCAATCCTCAATGTAGCTTGAATCAGATAGCCTAACTGATCTTGCTTGTTCTTTAGGAAGAATCGAGATGCCTCTTCAACACTTGGCATCTGGGCAACTTTCTCAGCCTTTTCCTTGGCTCTCTCCTCCTGGACTTGAGCTGATGATGGTTCTTCCTCATTCATCACAACAGTGTTGTCTTCAAATTCAGGATGTAGAGGTAGATGCTCTTTTCTAGCAAGTAAGTCATGTGCCCATTTTAGAGTTGATGAGCTCCTGAATGTGTGGAGCATATCCACAACTCCTCTTTTGATCAGCAGCAGTCCTTTTGATCGTTTCTACAATCAAGCTCATAACTTTGAACTTCTGGGGGACATAAAAAATTTGTAGCATGTTAATGGAGTGTCCTTGGATCATCTTGTGATCTCCTGACTTGGGTAGCAATGTGTGCCTTAAGATCCAGTTAATGGTAGGCAGACCAGACAACAGATAGTGTACAGATCCAAACTTATGTGTTTCTAAAGCCTTATCAGGGATCTCCTTGTACATGTTTGCCATTGAGTTGTGGTCTTTCTTCTTGGTGGCATACACATCCAAGTCATCTTCATGTTCCTCTAGGGCATTGATTAGCTTGGCCCACTCATCAACTGTGGACTGGTACCTGGTAACCTCAGAGATCCAAACTATCCCCCATCTGGATAGAAGTGGGCAGTGGAGTAGAACTGCATGATCAACTCATTATTCCATTTGGTGAGCTTTTGTCCAACGAATTCATCTACTCCACAAGCCTGAAAGCTATCATACACTCCAGGAAGTGATCTTCATTTTCTTGGACGAACTCCCAGTCCACCCATGTCATGTCACACACTATGGGCTTCTTGTCAAGCAGAATAGTCTCATAGAAATCTTTTTGTTCCTTTGTATGGAACCTGTAGTCAACTGCAGTCCTCCTCCTAACAGCATAGGGATCAGACTGTCTCCACAACTTCAGTCCTGCATCTTTCCTAATGTGCATGTCCTCAGCGACTGGTGAGCATCATTGTGGTCAGGAATGTTGGGCTTCAACTTCCTCAAGACAAGAGAATCATCATCTTCTTTTTCAGCTTCAGGCACTGGGGCCTTGTTCTTCTCCTCAGCAGGTATACTCCTGGTGTTCCTCTTGGGTTTTGGGGGTTTCTGAGTAGCAGCCTTGGGAGCAGATTTGGGCTTAGATGGAGCAGCCCCTGACTTGATTGCATCTCCCATAAGCTTCTGAGCCTTAGGAGCTGGTGCAGCATCCTCTTCCTCCTCCTCCTCTTCCGAATCTCTCATAATGGAGGATCTATCAACTACTCTGGCAGTGGTCTTCTTGACCCTTTATTTTCTTTTCTTTTCTTTTCTTTCCTTCTCCAACTGCCTCTTCAGTTGGCTTGGAGGTTTCAGCAGTTGAGGCTCTGGCCTTAGACATGAGAATCCTTTTTGCTGGAGCCTTCTTGTGCATCCCTGGCTTTGTTGTAGCAGCTGAGCCATATTCTTTCTTCAGCACCTTTTTCTTGGAGCTGACTTCTTCCTCAACAGCCACATAATCCTCATCCTCAGAATCTGAGGTCTTCTTCTTCCTTGTTTTGGTGGCTGCCTTGGGCAAGTTGCTTGGTGTGCTCCTGCTGCCCTCATCAGAAGTGCTAGAGGGACTAGTGCTCTCACTCATATGAACCTGCTCCTCAGACTTGTTCTGGCTATCAATTTGATTAGACATCTTGCAGGCAAACTGTCAGCAGACCCTGTGAATAGGTTGCAGATGAGGTAGAGTAGATGAGCATCATAAAGTGCGGAATTTTTGCAAAACAGATGACTTAAAAACTTAGTTTTAGTTCTTCACAGAAAGCATTTCGGATCTACCGATTTGTAAACTCGGTGATACCGAAGCAGCTTTTAGAACCTAAACTAGTGAACTTGGTCATACCGAGTCACAGTTCGGTGGCACCGAGACTGCTAAGGTTTCACAAAGAATCGAACTCGGTCACACCAATTTGCAATTTTCGGTCAGACCGAAAACGCATGTGCAATGGCCTAAGCCAAATCGGTGAGACCGATTTCTACAACTCGGTCGGTCTGAGATGAGTTCGGCGGAGACCTAACCCTAAATTTTCAAATCAAATCTAATCTACGGGATGCTTTCACTGGACAGGATAATTTCATACATGGCAAGAATCATGGCAAAGCAATGTGCTACGAATTCAGAGTTAAGGAATAGCACAAAGATCAAGTTCATACCCTACTTCGGCGGTGAACTTGCTACGGCGGCAACGGCGGGGTAGATTACCGTTGATGGCGGCGGAGACCAGCGGCGGGAGGTCGCTGACAGTGAGAGGACGATCTGGAGACCCGAGGAGGCAGAGCAGGTCACGCGCGGGTGAAGGGTTTTGGAAATTTTCCAAAATTTGACCCGTCAGTATATATAACCTGACCCTGTCGGTGTGACTGAGTGGAACAACTCGGTGGCACCGAGATGCAGAACTACAAGCGGTTACTGCAACTCAGTGTGACCGAAAAGTTCTAATCGGTTGCACCGAGATTGAAAACCTAGATCAACTTAGTGACCTCGTTGTGACCGAAATGGATGACTCGGTCATACCGAAATGCACAAAGAGGTTTTGGAAGTTTAATTCTGTGACGAATCAGGGACTCCGAGTGCTCTCACACAGAGTGGTTCAAATCTGACTTGATCAAACTTTGTGATGTAGCATGAATAGAGTTTGAGACGAGGAAAGCATAGATAGCTAGATGGAGTTCTTAGGCATTCTTGTCCATCCATTTGGCAAAAGAGAAAAAGCCAAACAATCAAAGCAACAAATGGATGTCCTCGAATGAGTAAAATATGCAACCAACATGCTCACACAATAAGATGGCAAAATAAATATGTGACAAAGCATGCACAAACACTCTAGCATCTATCAAGCAATTTGGCGATGACTAGGTCATCTATATATGAGTATATTGACTTAGGATTCAAATGAGAACATTTGATCGTAGGTCATACTCATCGTTTAAGCACAAGTGGGGTTGCCACTTTTACATAAAGCAGTGTTGTGTTCACACCATTAGAGTTGCTTTAGCTCAATTAATTAGAGTAAAGCTCCCCCTAGATGTGATATCCCCCCTAAGAGGGATGAACTAACCTTGGGTTTTGTCGATGATGACTTCATGTAGGTGTTGAAGATGTAGATGCTCAATGTTGATGTAGATCCTTTGGAGCAATCCTTTGGAGTGAGTTGCACTTTCAATACCTACACGGGTTAGTCCCACAAGGAACAAACAAGGATATCCATAGACATAGAGTGATATTCACATGAGATGATGTCCATGAATGCATTAGGTTACCTTGTCCCTTGTCCTACCAACAAGAGGGTTTGTGACTCCTTGAACTAGTGCAAGATATGGAAGTTGTTTGCACTTGTCCTCGCCAAAATGATATGAGTGAAGTGTGTTGGAGAAGTCACCCTCAAGAACTCTCTAGTTCTTCTTCTTCAGGATCCACACCATCTTGATGGGAATCCTTGGAGTTGTAGTCGTACTTGATGAAGTAGAACTTGATGTAGTCTTGGGAACCCACTTGACCAAGGCTTTGGGAGCTTCTTCAAATGCATCAATCTCCTCTTGAAGCTTGTCCTTGCCTTTTTGCTTGTGGTCTTGTGGTGGAAGATCATCTTGAGCTTGTGTTCCTTGGAAAGAAGTAGGATCATACTTCTCTTGTTGAGGAACAAATTTCCTCTTGGGGTATTGATCTTCTTCCCACTCAACTCCATTGTCATTGAACTTTCGTTCAAAACCAACACCTTGATTCTTCCGGTGTCTTCCTTGCTTGCGTACAATTTCCTCAAATTGCTTACTTCCGGCAAGGCTCTTGTAAACACCTTTCTCTATAATTCCCTTCAATAAGCTATTTTCTTGCTCAAGTGTAACTTGGCTAAGAGAATCATTAGTGGAATCAAGATAACTACTAGAAGCAACATCATTGGGTTTAGCACGATTATTGTTACTACTAGAAGAAGAATCTTTCTTACTCTTGTTGCTAGATTTAACTTGTGGCATGTAAGTAGACAAAAGTAAATGCTTGGCAATGTAAGAGGAACTTTTCTTGCGAAGATCATCATTGATCGCTTTTAAGAACCCATGCTCTTGCTCAAGGTTGAGCTTTTCGAAGCGTAACTTCTCATGAGTCTTTAAAAGGTCTCGATGATTTTCCAAGGTAGTTTCATGAGCTAACTTAAGAGTGTTTAGCTCTTTAGTTAGACGCTCAATATCCTTCTTATCATCATCATTCGTTTTGTCTTGATTAGAATGATTAATAGCAAGTCCATCATAGTTTTCATCACTAGAATTGTCAACAAGTAAATCATCATCACCTAGCAAGCCATCTTCATCACTATTGAAATCAACATACTCGGGGTGTGATACCTTTGGGCCTTTAGGCATGAAGCATCTTCCAATTCCTTCATTTGGTGACTCAAATATGTCGTAGGAGTTGGTTGACACAAGTGCTAGACCGGCAACACCTTCATCTTGAGTATATTCGGAGTCGGAGTGATAACTTCTCTCGGAGTGATCGTCAGAGTCGGAGCCGGATACCCATTCACCAATGTGAGCTTGATGTCTTCGTTTTGTGTAGCCCCTTGATGATTTGTCCCTCCTTTCTGAATCCTTGCTTCTCCGCGATGTTCTTCGTTCATAACGGTCATCTCTACTCCTTCTCTATCTTGGTGGTGATTCTTCTCTCCTACTCCTTCTTTTGGGAGAACCTTCTCTTCTTTTGTAGGGAGCTGTACACTCATTGGAGTAGTGTCCAGGTCTTCCACAATTGTAGAAATTTCATTCACGACTTGAGGATGTTTTGTCATTGTAGGACCTTGACTTGGAACTTCTTTCCTTGCTTCTACTCTTGTAGAACTTGTTGAAGTTCTTCACCAGTAGGCTCAATTCTTCATTGAAGTTTTGTTTCTCACTTGATGATGTGGGAGCATCACATGAGGCTTTGTAAGCATCACTTGACTTGTTGTGAAGCTCTTCCTTATCCTTGAGTGACATCTCATGAGCAACAATCGTAATTGGGCATCATTTGGATCAATGTGCACATGGTATCATATTTTCCATCCAAGGCACTTAGGATCTTCTTGATGATGAATCTATCGGTCATCTCTTCACTTCCTAATCCGGCAATCTCATTTGTGATGAGAGCAAACCTAGAGTACATTTCAGTGACACCTTCACTATCCTTCATTTTGAACTTGTCAAGTTGACTTTGAGCACACCCAATTTGGATTCCTTGACGGAGTCGGTACCTTCCTGCATATCAATAAAAGTATCCCAAATTTCCTTTGCATTCTCGAGACGGCTGATTTTGTTGAATTATTCGGGGAACAATCCGTTGAAGAGAATATCACAAGCTTGAGTATTGTATTGCATCATCTTCAAGTCTTCTGCGCTAGCCTCACGGTTCGGTTCCCTCCCATCAAAGAATTCACCTTGCAAGCCAATACACACAATAGCCCAAACGGCGGGGTTATGTCCAAGAATATGCATTTTCATCTTATGCTTCCAACTAGCAAAATTAGTACCATCAAAATAAGGACCTCTACGGTGGTAATTTCCCTCACTAGATGCCATACTCTCCTAGGTTGTGAAACCAAGGCTATGATCACCAAAGCTATGGAAATCAAGGCAAATGGAGACCAACACTCTGATACCACTTGTAGGATCGAAAGTATGTCTAGAGGGGGTGATTAGACTAATTGACCAAATAAAAATCTAGCCTTTTCCCAATTTTAATTCTTGGCAGATTTTAGCAACTTAGCACAAGTCAAGCAAACAACCTACACATGCAATTCTAAGAGTATAGCAGCGGAATGTAAAACAATTGCATATGAAGGTAATGGGAGGAGTTTGGAGGGAGCAAACGCAATGTAGACACGGAGATTTTTGGCGTGGTTCCGATAGGTGGTGCTATCATACATCCACGTTGATGGAGACTTCAACCCACGAAGGGTAACGGTTGCGCGAGTCCACGGAGGGCTCCACCCACGAAGGGTCCATGAAGAAGCAACCTTGTCTATCCCACCATGGCCATCGCCCGCGAAGGACTTGCCTCACTAGGGTAGATCTTCACGAAGTAGGTGATCTCCTTGCCCGTACAAACTCCTTGGTTCAACTCCACAATCTTGATGGAGGCTCCCAAGTGACACCTAACCAAACTAGGAGACACCACTCTCCAAGAGGTAATAAATGGTGTGTTGATGATGAACTCCTTGCTCTTGTGCTTCAAAAGATAGTCTCCCCAACACTCAACTCTCTCTCATAGGATAGGATTTGGTGGAAAGATGATTTGAGTGGAAAGCAACTTGGGGAAGGCTAGAGATCAAGATTTATGTGGTTGGAATGAAGTATCTTGACCTCAACACAAGTGTAGGTGGTTCTCTCTCAGAAAATGTATGTTGGAAGTGTAGGCATGTTCTGATGGCTCTCGCCACAAATGAAGAGTGCGTGGAGGGGTATATATAGCCTCCACACAAAATCTAACTGTTACACACAAATCACCAAACTCGGTGGGACCGAATCATACAACTCGGTCAGACCGATTTAGTTCATAATGTGACCGTTAGGGTTTTCGGTGGGACCAGCATGTCAACTCGGTGGGACCGATATCATTAGGGTTAGGGAATAATGTAATCTCGGTGAGGCCGATTACACAAACTCGGTGAGACCGATTTTGGTAATAGACTAACATGAGAGTTGGTCAAGCAATCTCGATGGGACCGATTCGCTCTTTCGGTAGGACCAAAACATTACGAAAGGAAATAGAGAGTTTGCATTGCAATCTCGGTGGGACCGACCTCTCATATCGGTTGGACCGAAACTATATGAAGGGAAACAGAGAGATTACAATCCCATCTCGGTGAGACGAGATCCCTATCGGTAGGACCGAAAAGACTAGGGTTTGTGGCAGTGGCTATGTCAAGTGAAGTCGGTGGCGCTGGATAGATCAAATTGGTGGGGCCGAGTTTGACTTTTGGTTTGGGATATATTTGGATATGAGAAAATGGTTGAGGGTTGTGGAGCATATCACTAAGCACTTTGAGCAAGAACCTCATTAAGCAACACCTCACCCCCTCTTAATAGTATTGTCTTTTCCTATGGACTCAATGTGATCTTGGATCACTAAAAATGAAATGTAGAGTCTTGTGATTTGAGCTTGAGCCAATCCTTTTGTCCTTAGCATTTTGAGGGGTCCACTTTCTAATCCATGTCATGCCAATCATTGAGCTTTTCCTGAAATATTTATCTTCAAGTAGCATTAGCTCAATGAGCTATATGTTGTTAGGAATTACCAAAACCACCCAGGGATAGTTGCACTTTCAGCAGACTAAGGCATAGCCTAGTGGTGGGAAGGGGCTGATGCCTTCCCACCCACCCAGGTTCAAGGCATGGTACTTGCAATTTGGGTTTGTTGCACCAATTATACTGTAGGGGTTACCTTACAGTCTTTCTGTCAAAAAAATAGTTGCACTTTCATTGGGCTAACTTCCTAGATTTGTCCATCATCCATCCACAAGGTTTGGCGTGCATCTCATCCAAATACACCATGTAGTCCGTGCATTTAAATCGTTACATGAACGAATCAAATAACTCATTCGGATCACAGTGAGATATACAGATGGATTTACATATGTGTAGATGAGAGCGAGAAGGATATGCATCGCCTCCAGCAGAACAATGTAATCCATGTAGTTGCCCTACTACAATAACACATAAACACCAGTATGTTAATTAGCAAGTTTGAGTACTTTGAGGTATAGAGATGGCTTTATAGATGTTTTTATATGCCACCCCATGTCAGCCAATGGAATCTGTTCAATCCTCTATTTTCCTGTCTGTACGTGTTGTGTGTATGGTACTCAAATTTGAATATAGTCTGTCATTTTCATCCCCAGCAATAAGCCCTCTATTTTACTGCCTATACATGCACTAATGTCATGTTTTTGATGCCTTCCATAGGAGAACAGCCATGGAGTAACATTCAACTTGTATGTGTGGAGTAATGATTATTGAAAATAGTTAAAATAGTGTAGTTTTGGTACAGTTTCTGCCATCCGCATTGATAGGTTTCAAAACTTCTCTTTCCATACGAATATTTATAGCTTTATATTTCTTGAGGAGGATTACACTGGCAATGATTATTGCATCTTCAGAAATGATCTCGCATGATTTAGGTTGCCTTTGTTATTATCATGAATTCTCCTAATCTGGCTGCCCCCACCCACTTTACCTTATGTTAGTATTTGTTCATTTTGATTTTGTCTACTTTTGTGCCTATTTTTTTACAGAAGATTATAAAATAACCACAGCACAATTCAGTGACTGTGGATCCTTAGGAAGTATGCGCTTCAAGCTTCTTTGTTGCCTGATATTGGTCATATTTTCCTTCAATTTCCTCCGTACAGGTATTGAGTTGTCTATAATTGTTTTAATTTGTTCTTTGAGATGTATTGTGCAAATCTGATGGAAAATAAATCTGTCGTAGGGGGCAAAGAAAACAAATGTTAATGCAATATAGTAATTTCATTCTAACGAAATATAAAACATATAGGCAGGACATTGCACATATATTGTAATTTCAACCTAACTAAACATCATATATATTGTAAGAAAGCAATAGTTTTGTAATATTGTTCTCAGATAATCCTTAGTGGAATAAATATTGAAAAACAATGTTGTCTTCGACACTAGTCAAAAAACTTCGTGTGATATAATTATGAAAATATCTGACGGTAACACATCAACATAGGAGTCCCAAATTAAGAATGCATCTTCACACAACTATAATTAAGAGACAATATTACATGTATCTAAGTGATCATTTTCCAAAATTTTATAATACCTTATTTCACTTTGCAATTTTTTCCCTATTTATTATGTAAAATTCTAGCTTGTGCAGTAGCACGGGTTGATGACTAGTAATATTAATGGATATAGATCTGATCATAAACTCGAACTTCATCGGATCCCAACAAACACACCACAAAAAGGTCATTACATGAAATTGATCCCCAAAAACAATGGGGAGAACATTGCATTGAGAATCAAAAAGAGAGAAGAAGTCATCTAGCTACTGCCTACAGACCCGTAGGTCTGGTAAACTACTCACGCATCATCGGAGGAGCACCAATGAGGATAGTGAACCCCTCTATGATCGTGTTCCCCTCCGATAGAGTGCCAGAATAGGGCTCTAGATTGGATCTCGTGGTTCTAGAACTCACGGCGACCTGAATTGTGTTCCATCGACTCCCCTAGGGTTTCTGGAACATTTGGGTATTTATAGAGCTGAGAGGCGGTGGAGGAGACTCCCGTGGGCCCCATGATACGTCTCCAACGTATCTATAATTTTTGATTGTTCCATGCTATTATATGATCCATCTTGGATGTTTTATATGCATTTATATGCTATTTTATATTATTTTTGGGACTAATCTATTAACCTAGAGCCTAATGCCAGCTTTTGTTTTTTCCTTGTTTTTGAGTTTTGTAGAAAAGGCACTAGGGCCCGAGTGCCATGATTTCAGATCTAAATCATTTATATTTTCATCATTATATCTATGTTCTTGATCCGATCTTGTAAGTTATATGCACTTATTAAGTGTTATGATCCGTAAACCCCAAGGTGACAATAATTGGGATACTTTCCGGTGATGACCGTAGTTTGAGGAGTTCATGTATTCACTATGTGTTAATGCTTTCTTCCGGTTCTCTATTAAAAGGAGGTCTTAATATCCCTTAGTTTCCTTATGGACCCCGCTGCCACGGGAGGGTAGGACAAAAGATGTCTTGCAAGTTCTTTTCCATAAGCACGTATGACTATTTACGGAATACATGCCTACATTATATTGATGAAATGGAGCTAATTTTGTGTCGCCCTAGGTTATGACTGTTACATGATGAATATCATCCAACGATGCCTACGAGCTCTTCACATATTGTTTTTGCTAAGTTACTACTATTGTTGCGGCTGTTACAACTGCTACAAAATTACTGTTACTATTGCTACTGTTACTATTGCTGCTACTACTATTGCTATCACTATCAAACAATCATATTACCGTGCTACCGATCACTTTGCTGCAGATATTAAATCTCCAGGTGTGGTTGAATTGACAACTCAACTGCTAATACTTGCAAATATTCTTTGGCTCCCCTTATGTCGAATCAATAAATTTGTGTTGAATATTCTACCCTCAAAAAATGTTGCGATCCCCTATACTTGTGGGTTATCAGATGCCTCGTCAACAACGGCTTCTTCCCGGCGCATCACTACTTCGACACACTGCACCCTTAACTAACTCGGCGCCTCTTGCCCCCGTGGCTCCATGACGAATTCCTCGGCACCAGCCACCCCGACACGACATCGACCATGGCGTTCTTTGCATGGATACCTCGACCAGGGCTACACCACCCTACACTCTCGGCTACCTTGACACGACACAAAGGGCTACCGCCTTGCTTGAGCAATCTCGTTGGTTTCTATTCCAGCCACGACTTCCGCGATGCTTCGACCATTGCAATTATGTGTATGTGTGTGTGTGTGTGGGGGGGGGGGTCCGTCGGCTTACCTTTGGAGTCTTCTCCGGTCTCACCGTCTGCATCGGTACCGTTGTGACTGCGGGGCGATGTTGAGTATTGTGATTGTTTATGAAACATAGGATAGACTAGGATTTTTTTCTACCTTGTCTTGTACTCCAAGATGATCATGTACTCCCTATATATACGCCCACGAGACTCAAAGCAATACATCATCGATTCCACCATTCCCTCTCTATTCCCTCTTACACGATGGATATATAGCTCGCACGCAAATTCAACGCCAATGACGACTACAGACGATCAAGACTCGACTAGGCCAGGGTTGTATAAGTAGTTTGTGTTGGGCCGTCATGATGCCAAGTGAACCAAGAAAATAGGAGGTTAGGAAGACAACACAAGCACGGCAGGGGTTTCCTCGAATAGGGGGATTTGAGGGTTAGGGTTCTTGCGTTGGTGGTGAGGTCTCAGGTGGCGAGCGAGGGGTGACTGTGTAGCTTCGCACATTGACCGAACTGGTTTCTGCTTCCAACGATGCGGAAATGGTGGAGCAAGGAGGATGTGGAAGCAGTGGGACTCCCAGGAAACATGTGATCACTGGTGTGAAGATGGTGGGGGTTTCCTCGAACACAGGAACATCAAAATCCTCGGCTGATGGCAAGAGCTCCGAGGAGGCGGCTAGTCTCATGACGAGGATGTGCGACCTAGTTTTAACCGAGAAGGAATAAATGCTTCATATTCTAAAATCCAGATCCAGAAATCCATAAGTCAGTTATGTGGTCGACGGTTGGCAAGGTGTGCTCAATTGAGGCCCATGGACATCCATGCTCTCAAAAGAATAATGTGTTAGGCTTGGGGTCTCCACAGGAGGTTCAATTTAGGGATATAGGCGGGAACACCTTTTTTTGTTCGCTCTAGAAGCAAGGGAAATTGGAAGCACACGCTGAATAATGGACTACGGCAATTCGACTTCAACATCATCGTCTTGAAAGACTACGAAGGGAACACGCGGCCATCCGAGATGGTGTTCGATACTGCAGAAGCGTGGGCTCGTGTCATGGATCTACCACTTGATTAGCGCTTGGAGGCATTTGGTGTAACAGCTCGGAGTAATCCCCCAAATATTTTTTTGCCTAATGTAATGTTTGTACATCATGTGTGTCTCATGAGCATTGCATCAGCATCATATTGCATTGATTAAATAATTATTTTGGATATTCTATTTTTTCATATTGTCAAATGGTGAATAGGTAAATCCCCTATCCCTTTCCATCTTCTGCACTAAGAATCACCCCAAACCTTGGATACACTCTTTTTGTGACATTTGGGAGATACCCAATTTTTTTCACTATTTTAGCACAAGCCTAGATATCACTCGTAGTTCAAACCCATTCATTTAATTGCATGGATATATTTTCCAAGTTTGGTAGTTAACCATAGTCCAAATGGGTTGAATCTTTGTGTTGAAGGAAATATGCCCTAGAGGCAATAATAAAGTTTTTATTTATGTTTCCTTATATCATGATAAATGTTTATTATTCATACTAGAATTGTATTAACCGGAAACTTAGTACATGTGTGAATACATAGACAAAACAGAGTGTCCCTAGTATGCCTCTACTTGACTAGCTCGTTAATCAAAGATGGTTAAGTTTCCTGACCATAGACATGTGTTGTTATTTGATGAACGAGATCACATCATTAGGAGAATGATGTGATGGACAAGACCCATCCGTTAGCTTAGCATAATGATCGTTTAGTTTTATTGCTATTGCTTTCTTCATGACTTATACATGTTCCTCTGACTATGAGATTATGCAACTCCCGGATACCGGAGGAACACCTTGTGTGCTATCAAATGTCACAACGTAACTGGGTGATTATAAAAATGCTCTACAGGTGTCTCCAAAGGTGTTTGTTGAGTTGGCATAGATCGAGATTAGGATTTGTCACTCCGTGTATCGGAGAGGTATCTCTGGGCCCTCTCGGTAATGCTCATCATTATAAGCCTTGCAAGCAATGTGACTAATGAGTTAGTTGCGAGATGATGCATTACGGAATGAGTAAAGAGATTGCCGGTAACGAGATTGAACTAGGTATAATGATACCGACGATTGAATCACGGGCAAGTAACATACCCATGACAAAGGGAATAATGTATGTTGTTATGCGGTTTGACCGATAAAGATCTTCATAGAATATGTAGGAGCCAATATGAGCATCCAGGTTCCGCTATTGTTTATTGATCGGAGATGTGTCTCGGTCATGTCTACATAGTTCTCGAACCCATAGGGTCCGCACACTTAACATTCGATGAAGATTTATATTATGAGTTATGTGATTTGATGACCGAAGTTTGTTCGGAGTCCTGGATGAGATCACGAACATGACGACGAAATGGTCGAGAAGTAAAGATCGAGATATTGGAAGGCTATATTCGGACATCGGAATGGTTCCGAGTGATTCAGGTATTTTTCGGAGTACCGGCGAGTTACGGGAATTCGCCGGGGGAAGTTAATGGGCCTTATTGGGCTCTAGTGGAGAGAGAGGGAAGAAGGGCCAAGAGGTGGCGCGTGATACGTCTCCAACGCATCTATAATTTTTTATTGTTCCATGCTATTATATTATCTGTTTTGGATGTTTAATGGGCTTTATTATACACTTTTATATTATTTTTGGGACTAACCTACTAACCCAAGGCGCAGTGCAAATTGCTGTTTTTTTGCCTATTTCAGTGTTTCGCAGAAAAGGAATATCAAACAGAATCCAAACAGAATGAAACCTCCGGGAGAGTTATTTTTGGAACAAATGTGATCCAGGGGACTTGGTGTAGACATCAAGAAAGGAGTGAGGCGGCCACGTGGCAGGGAGTCGCGCCTGCCCCCTGGGCGCGCCCCCCACCCTCATGGGCTCCTCGCAACTCCACTGACCTACTTCTTCCTGCTATATATATCCATATACCCCGAAAACATCCAGGAGCACCACGAAACCCTAATTCCACCACTTCAACCTTCTGTTCCCAACAGATCCCATCTTGGGGCCTTGTCCGGAGCTCCGCCGGAGGGGGAATCGATCATGGAGGGCTTCTACATCAACACTGCAGCCTCTCCGATGATGTGTGAGTAGTTTACCACAGACCTTCGGGTCCATAGTTATTAGCTAGATGGCTTCTTCTATCTCTTTGGATCTCAATACAAAGTTCTCCTCGATCTTCTTGGAGATATATTCAATGTAATTCTTTTTGCGGTGTGTTTGTCGAGATCCGATGAATTGTGGGTTTATGATCAAGTTTATCTATGAACAATATTTGATTCTTCTCTGAAATCTTTTATGTATGATTGGTTATCTTTGCAAGTCTCTTCGAATTATCAGTTTGGTTTGGCCTACTAGATTGATCTTTCTTGCAATGGGAGAAGTGCTTAGCTTTGGGTTCAATCTTGCGGTGTCCTTTCCCAGTGACAGCAGGGGCAGCAAGGCACATATTGTATTGTTGCCATCGAGGATAACAAGATGGGGTTTTTATCATATTGCTTGAGTTTATCCCTCTACATCATGTCATCTTGCCTAATGCGTTACTCTATTCTTATGAACTTAATACTCTAGATGCATGCTGGATAGCGGTCGATGTGTGGAGTAATAGTAGTAGATGCAGAATCGTTTCGGTCTACTTGTCACGGACGTGATGCCTATATACATGATCATGCCTAGATATTCTCATAATTATGCACTTTTCTATCAATTTCTTGACAGTAATTTGTTCACCCACCGTAATACTTATGCTATCTTGAGAGAAGCCACTAGTGAAACCTATGGCCCCCGGGTCTATCTTTTATCATATAAGTTTCCATTTTATTTTATTTTGCAATCTTTACTTTCAATCTATATCATAAAAATACCAAAAATATTTATCTTATTATCTCTATCAGATCTCACTCTCGTAAGTGACCGTGAAGGGATTGATGATGTCTACTACAAAACCTTCTTCCTGTAGACATTGTTGGGTCTCCAAGTGCAGTGGTTTGTAGGAAAGTAGCAAATTTCCCTCAAGTGGATGACCTAAGGTTTATCAATCCGTAGGAGGCATAGGATGAAGATGGTCTCTCTCAAGCAACCTTGCAACCAAATAACAAAGAGTCTCTTGTGTCCCCAACACACCCAATACAATGGTAAATTGTATAGGTGCACTAGTTCGGTGAAGAGATGGTGATACAAGTAGTATATGGATGGTAGATAAAGGTTTTTGTAATCTGAAAATATAAAAACAGCAAGGTAACTAATGATAAAAGTGAGCGTAAACGGTATTGCAATGCGTTGAAACAAGGCCTAGGGTTCATACTTTTACTAGTGCAAGTTCCCTCAACAATAATAACATAATTGGATCACATAACTATCCCTCAACATGCAACAAAGAGTCACTCCAAAGTCACTAATAGCGGAGAACAAACGAAGAGATTATGGTAGGGTACGAAACCACCTCAAAGTTATTCTTTCCAATCAATTCGTTGGAGTACTCCTATAAGTGTCACAAACAACCCTAGAGTTCGTACTAGAATAACACCTTAAGACACAAATCAACCAAAACCCTAATGTCACCTAGATACTCCAATGTCACCTCAAGTATCCGTGGGGTATGATTATACGATATGCATCACACAATCTCAGATTCATCTATTCAACCAACACATACAACCTCAAAGAGTGCCCCAAAGTTCCTACCGGAGAATCACGACGAAAACATGTGCCAACCCCTATGCATAGGTTCATGGGCGGAACCCGCAAGTTGATCGGCAAAACATACATCAAGTGAATCACGTGATATCCCATTGTCACCACAGATACGTACGGCAAGACATACACCAAGTTTTCTCAAATCTTTAAAGACTCAATCCTGATTAGACAACTTCAAAGGGGAAACTCAATCCATTACAAGATAGTAGAGGGGGGGGGAGAAAACATCATAAGATCCAACTATAATAGCAAAGCTCGCGATACATCAAGATCGTATCACCTCAAGAACACGAGAGAGAGGGATCAAACACATAGCTACTGGTACATACCCTCAGCTCCGAGGGAGAACTACTCCCTCCTCGTCATGGAGAGCACCGGGATGATGAAGATGGCCACTGGAGAGGGGTTCCCCCTTCGGCAGGGTGCCGAAACGGGTCTAGATTGGTTTTCGGTGGCTACGGATGCTTCTGGCAGCGGAACTCCCGATCTATTGTGTTCCCCAATTGTTTTAGGGTATATGGAGATATATAGGCGGAAGAAGTACGTCAGGGGAGCCACCAGGGGCCCACGAGGGTGGAGGGCACGCCTAGGGGGGTGGGCGCGCCCCTACCTCGTGGCTTCCTCGAGGCTTCCCTTACGTGGACTCCAAGTCTCCCGGGTTGCTTTCCTTCCAAAAATAAGTTCCGTGAAGTTTCAGGTCAATTGGACTCCGTTTGATTTTCCTTTTCTGCGATACTCTAAAACAAGGAAAAATCAGAAACTGGCACTAGGCTCTGGGTTAATAGGTTAGTCCCAAAAATCATATAAAATTGCATATAAATGCATATAAAACATCCAAGGTTGATAACATAATAGCATGGAACAATCAAAAATTATAGATACGTTGGAGACATATTAGCATCCCCAAGCTTAATTCCTGCTCGTCCTCGTGTAGGTAAATGATAAAAACAGAATTTTTGATGTGGAATGCTACCTAACATATTTATCCATGTAGTTCTCTTTATTGTGGCGAGAATATTCAGATCCATAAGATTCAAGGCAAGAGTTTAATATTGACATAAAAATAATAATACTTCAAGCATACTAACAAAGCAATCATGTCTTCTCAAAATAACACGGCCAAAGAAAGCTATCCCTACAAAATCATATAGTCTGGCTATGCTCCATCTTTACCACACAACATATTTAAATCATGCACAACCCCGATGACAAGCCAAGCAATTGTTTCATACTTTTGATGTTCTCAAACTTTTTCAATCTTCACGCAATACATGAGCATGAGCCATGGATATAGCACTATAGGTGGAATAGAATGGTGGTTGTGGAGAAGACAAAAAGGAGAAGATAGTGTCACATCAACTAGGCGTATTAACGGGCTATGGAGATGCCCATCAATAGATATCAATGTGAGTGAGTAGGGATTGCCATGCAACGGATGCACTAGAGCTATAAATGTATGAAAGCTCAACAAAAGAAACTAGTGGGTGTGCATCCAACTCGCTCGCTCACGAAGACCTAGGGCATATTAAGGAAGCCCATCATTGGAATATACAAGCCAAGTTCTATAATGAAAGATTCCCACTAGTATATGAAAGTGACAACATAGGAGACTCTCTATCATGAAGATCATGGTGCTACTTTGAAGCACAAGTGTTGTAAAAGGATAGAAGCATTGCCCCTTCTCTCTTTTTCTCTCATTATTTTTTTATTTTTATTTGGGCCTTCTCTTTTTTTATGGCCTCTTTTTTTGGGATTCTTTGGCCTTTTTTTTTCTTCCGGAGTCTCATCCCGACTTGTGGGGGAATCATAGTCTCCATCATCCTTTCCTCACCGGGACAATGCTCTAATAATGATGATCATCACACTTTTATTTACCAAGAATTACAACTCAATACTTAGAAAAAAATATAACTCTATATGAATGCCTCCGGCGGTGCACCGGGATGTGCAATGACTCATGAGTGACATATATGGAAGAATTATGAATGGTGGCTTTGCCACGAATATGATGTCAACTACATGATCATGCAAAGCAAAATGACAATGATGAAGCGTGTCATAGCAAACTGAACGGTGGAAAGTTGCATGGCAATATATCTCGGAATGGCTATGGAAATGCCATGATAGGTAGGTATGGTGGCTGTTTTGAGGAAGGTATATGGCGTGTTTATGGTACCGGCGAAAGTTGCGCAGTACTAGAGAGGCTAGCAATGGTGGAAGGGTGAGAGTGCGTATAATCCATGGACTCAACATTAGTCATAAAGAACTCACATACTTATTGCAAAAATCTATCAGTTATCGAAACAAAGTACTACGTGCATGCTCCTAGGGGAATAGATTGGTAGGAAAAGACAATCGCTCGTCCCCGACCGCCACTCATAAGGAAGACAATCAATAAATAAATCATGATCCGACTTCTTAGCATAACGGTTCACCATACGTGCATGCTATGGGAATCACAAACTTCAACACAAGAATTTCTCAAATTCACAACTACTCAACTAGCATGACTCTAATATCACAATCTCCATATCTCAAAACAATTATCAAGTATCAAACTTCTCTTAGTATTCAATGCACTTTTATGATAGTTTTTATTATATCCCTCTTGGATGCCCATCATATTAGGACTAGCTCATATCCAAGGCAAACTACCATGCTGTTCTAAAGACTCTCAAAATAATATAAGTGAATCATGAGAGTTCATCTATTTCTACAAAATAAAACCATCACCGTGCTCTAAAAAGATATAAGTGAAGTGCTAGAGCAACAACAAACTACTCCGAAAGATATAAGTGAAGATCAATGAGTAGTTAAATAATTATTTAGCTATGTGAAGACTCCCTAATAATTTCAGATCTTGGTATTTTATTCAAACAACAAGCAAAGCAAAAGAAAATGACATTCTAAGAATGTCAAACATCATGTGAAGAAGCAAAAACTTAGGATCAACCGAAACTAACCAATAGTTGTTGAAGAAGAAAGGTGGGATGCCAACCGAGGCATCCCCAAGCTTAGACGCTTGAGACTTCTTGAAATATTATCTTGGGATGCCTTGGGCATCTGTCGGCGTTCTGGGAATGGGGGTCCCCAGACTTGCCTGCCTGCGGCCTACGGCGTGGCTCAAGTGGGGGCCCAGCACGGCCCATCTTCATCAGCTCAAGCTCAAGACCCTCGCGAGGGGCCAACCCTCGTGGGGCGGATGACAGGATGCTTCCTTAGAGGTAGCCTCATCAGGCAGGCTCGCGAGGAGGCGGAGAGATCAAGGCAAGGGTACCTCGCGAGGAACCCGTGACGCAAGCCATGACGATCGAGACCAGGCGGGCACCGGCCTACGCAGTGTCCTTGTTTCCCCTTTGGTGCAAAGGGGGCAAGCACAGGCCAAGGCATCAGGCAAAGGTTACCATTCCAGTGCAACGAGACCAAGACCAGCCGGACGGCAGGACGGAGGTCACCGTGGAGCCCAAGATGGCGTCATCGTCAGTGCCTTTGGCAGGCGAAGACCACCTTTGGTCAGGATAACTTGTACTACATGTTCCCCTTCAAAATGGCCAATTGTTGGCGCCCTTCCCGCTCATTATTTTGGGAGAGGCCCAGGGCCTCTATAAATAGAGCTAGCCACCACAGAGTAGAGAGACACCCCGGAGATATCTGGTAGAACCCCGGAGAGATCTGGTAGAACCCCGGAGAGATCTGGTAGAACCCCAGCAGAGAGAGAGAGGTGACCGAACTCACCCTAGCTGTTCATCGCACCAACTCAAGAACACCTCTCGCGAGGCTGTTCTTCCCTTGTACTGTCCATCATCAGCCACAGAGGCAATCCACCACACCACACATTGGAGTAGGGTATTACACCACAACGGTGGCCCGAACCAGTATAAACATCGTGTCTCTTGTGTTGTTCATCATTTTCATCTTAGTTCGCACGAGAGGATCGGATGTAGATCGGTAGGGGAGAGATCTCCGCGCGCACCCCAGTGTTCGAACCTCAAGGGTCTGCCGGAACCCGAAACCCGACATTTGGCGCACCAGGTAGGGGTGCGCCGGAATCTTCCTTCCGCTGTTCGCGTGTGATCTTCCATCGTGTCCATGGCTGATGCTCGTCGGGCTCGCGCCGAGCGCCGGGCTGCTCACGCCGCTCGCGTCGCCCAGACGGCGCCTGTCGGCGGCCCCCCTCGTCGTTCCCCGTCGCCCGCCGCCAACGCCGCCACCGGCCCGACGGGGAACGAGCAGCAGGCCTCGTCCCAGCACCCCTCGGTGCGGCGGGATGGCCGCACCGCCACCACGTCGCTGACTCCAACTGGCTCGTCGTCCCACGCCCATCGTGCACCCATGGATGCGCACACCTCACTGCTCTTGGCGCAGGAGCTCCTGCACTATCGCCTCGTCAACGACCTGTACGAGGACTGGCTCGCCCGCATCACCGAGCTCGTCAGTGCCGCAGGGGGCTCCCCCTTGCGGTCCCTCTCGCTGCCTCGCCCTCCGTCCCATGCAGGGGGCGAGGATCAGGAGGCGCCTCCACCGCCTCCTCCCCAAGAAGGTGCCTTGGCTCCAAGGCGCACAGCCCCAGGGCGAGACCCTCCACATCCGGCGCCCGCGCAGCAAGAAGGGAGCAGCCAAGAGATCCCACGTCCCCGGGAAGGTGCTCGCGCGCTCCCAGCTCCGGAGCACCAAGATCGCGCCTCAGCGCCTCCACGGCAAAACCCCGCGCCGCTCCCAGTGGCGGCGCGTGGTGACCCGCAAGAACGAGTCCAGCACCGGCAAAGGGCGCCGGTGGCCACGGTGGGCTGCCTCGCCTTCACCTCCGAGCTGCGCGGCGTCACATGGCCAGGAAAGTTCAAGCCTAACCTACCTCCCCACTACGATGGCACAACGGACCCCGCGGAGTTCCTGCAGCTCTACGAGCTGGGCATCATAGCCGCCAACGAAGACGAGAAGGTCATGGCGAATTGGTTCCCCATGGCGCTCAAGGACGGCGCCCGCACCTGACTCTTGAACCTGGCGCCCGGCACGATCTCCTCCTGGAGCGAGATGCGCACCCGCTTCATCGCCAACTTCCAGGGCACTCGCGACCGGCCCCCAGCCATGAGCGACCTGCGCCGCATCAAGCAACAGCCAGGAGAAACCCTGCAGAAGTACATCCAGCGCTTCAACTACGCTCGCCTCAAGATCCCCAAGGTGACTGAAGAAGCCATCATCTCAGCCTTCTCCGACGGCGTGCGCGACGTCAAGATGAAGGAAGAGCTAGCAATCAATGAAGACCTGTGCACATCCCTGGAGCTGTTCAACTTGGCGACCAAGTGCGCCAGGGCTGAGGAAGGGCGTCTCTCCCTCCTTGAGCTCCCGGCAGCCGACCCGGAAGAAAAGAAGCTCAAGGCCAAGGACGTGAAGCGCAAGGGGGCTGCCGTGCTAGCAGCGGAACTGGACACCAAGCGAGGCAGGGATCAGCCTGAGTCATCCAAGGGCGAATGGTATTGCGTGTACCACGACCTCCACACCCACAACACCAATGAATGTCAAGAGCTCAGAGCCGTGTGAGATGGGCGAATCGGCCGACGCCCAGAGCGCAAAGACAGGGGCTATGGCCGAGGAGGAGGAAGAGGCGGTGGACGATGGGAAGACCGTGGCCTTCGCCAGGGATGGCGTGAGCGCCCTCGTGAGGACCGCTGGCAGGACCAGCCTCGCGAGGGAGGCTGGAGGGACCAGCCTCGTGAGGACCGTCCCCACGGCAACGCAGGCCTCCCTCCTCTGCCGCCTCCACCAAGGAGGAACGAAGACCAACACCAAGATGATGGGGCTGGGGGCTTCCAAGAGCCACGTGCAATTGCTTGCATCTTGGGCGGCGCCCAGGCCCCAGCCTCACATCGCATCTTCAAGCAGTTTGCTTGCGAGGTGAATGCAGTCCTTCCCAAGCTTGAGGCCACGCACCCTCTCAGGTGGTCTTCGTGCACGATCACATTCAGTTCCGCAGACCAGCTCAAGTGTGCGGCAATGGTCGGAGTCCTCCCGATGCTTTGCTCCCCAGTCATTAGCAACGTGCAGCAGCAGAGCAGGACTCAACGTCTTGTCCGTCGAGACATTTGACAATCTCCAAGTGCCATACAACCAGCTTCAGCCGACCAAGCCTTTCTCAGGAGTCACGATGGTTCCACTGTTCTAATTGGGCAGGTTCGCCTTCCGGTCACCTTCGGGCAACGCAACAACTACCGCACCGAGCTCATCGACTTCGACGTCACTCACATCCGCCTGCCGTACAATGCCATCCTCGGGTACCTAGCCCTAGCCAAGTTTATGGCAGTGACTCACCATGGTTACAATGTCCTCAAGATGCCAGGAAGTGGTGGAGTCATCACCGTACCCTGTGAAGAAAGGGACGCAGTGTGCTCGCTTGAGCGTGCGTTCCAAGCCGCAGCAATCGAAGACCCAGATCGCAGGAGCGGGAGGCCTCCCGAGGCGACCCTCAAGAAGAAGAAGACCTCACCTGGCCAGATCCACGAGGAAGCAGGCACCTCCGGAGGTATCGCGTCAGGATTCGCGCCCGATCAGGGAGCGCCGCCCTCTCGCGCATAGGAAGGCGTGCCTGATGCCCTCCTCAGGCAGGGCTCGGGGGCTCTCTCTTGGAGAGCCACCGACCTTGCCAAGGTCGTGGGGGAGGCGCTCAGGCACCATGTGGAGGGGTGCTTTCAGGCATGCTTCCCTCAGAAAGGTACAAGTCAAAGGAGACCAAACCCTAAGGAGTTCATCGCAAGGAACACCCAAGAGCTACAAGAGTCCAGAGTCATGCGCGGCGGCCACCGCTTACCTGCCGTGGCCCCACATCCAGGCGAGGATGGAGGACTGCATGTCTGCGTCGACGTACCAGGGCTCAACCGAGCTGCGTCCCAGGAGCGCCTATGGCCTTTGGCCGTAGGGCGCTGCGTGGGACCACCCCACAGCTACATTCGCATGCCTTTCGGCCTGCCGAGCACGGTCGCCGCACATCAGCACCTGTTGAGGAGCATTCTGGAGGCTCAAGAGGTCAGGCATCACGCGGTCCTGGCGGAGGCGGCGATGGTCCCCGAAGACCTGCACGTGCCACCGGAGCCTCCTGAGGCCCCTGGGCCTGGGGGCTCATGAAGGCCCACATCTTCACCGTGCATCGCTCACTTCCTCAGCATCACTTCATCTTCAACAGCACCAGGTGACATCTTTCAGAGTTCTACTTTCAGCTGGGAGCGCCCACAGGGCTGCACCATTCCCAGGCCGCGTGGGTCCGTCCCCGCGGCATGTATCCATTTAGTTTATGCTCTTTATTTACCTTGTTGGGGACACCCCTCGGGCTGCATCATCCCCACGCCGCTCGGGCTCGACCCGGCGGCGGTTGCTTTTACCTGTGCTTGCTTGAAATTGGATTTCCTCCTATGTGATTAACACACCTGACCTAATCACCTGCTCGATCGACGCCTATTTGAAGAGACGCTCGCTCTGGCATGGCGCGTGCGCACGGGTCCATCCCTGCAGCGTTGATAAACCTGAGTGGTCGAGCTCTGGCCGCGGCAGCCCCGCACGGCGCCACCTCACCAGGCCCTCAGTGCCCCGACCGCTCCCTTGGAGTGACCATAGGTTGGCCGGCGACCGTAATGACATGCGTTGTTTCTCCTCATGATTGGTGTGCAGGACCTACTCCAGGAGCAACGTTGGGGGCATCGTGAGCTCTCTCTCCCTCTCTTCAGCACGGACCGCTTGCACGTTAAAAGGGGGGTACCTGAGCATCGTGACTCATGGGTCCCTCACCCCTGGCCTTGACCCACGGCATCGCGACCTGTCATACCAGCGGCGGCTGAGCTCGCTCGAGGGCCGGGACCTGAGGACGTAGAGCATTAAGGAAAGTGCGGGGGAGTGGGAAGAAGCTCGCGAGGGCCTAACCAAGCAGTACCTCGACCACCGCCTCTCGGGCCAGGCGCCTCTCCGAGGAACTATGTCAGACACACAAGATAAGTCGCGCCGTCGCAAAAACTAGACCAATGCAGCGCTAAATCCCCGCCCAGTGCAACTCTGTCACGGCGACGCTACCTTCATTTCTCGCCTAGCAAGGATTGCTTGAGCGCTAAAGGGGACCTCCCGAGCATCGCGACTCGGGGGCTCTTACCGGACCTCGGGCCGCTCACCTCCTGGCCTTGACCACGGCATCGCGACCTGGCATACCAGCGACGGCTGAAGCTTGCCTGGGGACTGGGACCTGTCAGCGTAAAGCGCCAAGTCCTCGTGAGGATAGAAAGGGGGAGCTTAGCCGGAACAGAATGGACACCTCACGCCAATTCATATTAAGGATATAGTAATTACAAAAGCATGGCAGACGCCTTACATACCACCACGGGGTGTTGCTTTAATTCCTTGCAGGGAACAAAAGGTGCTAAATCTAAGGAACGCTACTTGCTAGCACCTCCCCAGGAGACGCCATCATCAACAGTGGGCTGCCCAGTGCCGGCGCCAATCCCATCCAGATCAGTGGTGTCGGCGGCCCGATGTAGCTGCCTCACTCCAAGTGCGGCGCGAGCTCGGAGGCTCGTAGCTGTCGTCGCTCGTCTCCGGGGTCGCGAGGAGTTCGGGGGAGCTGCTGAAGCCCGCAGTCCCTCCGCTGCTGCCTGAGGAGCTGCAGGAGGACCAACGGGCGGGGCTGGTCCTCGCCAGTTCGTCAGCACTGCCGCTTCCCTTAAGGCAGCATTCCAGCCGGCGTCCTTCTGCATCAAAGACCTTGAAGAACATCAAGGAGGCGCCGTTGTATTCAAGATGGATCACCAAGGCGCCTTCCGCACAACAGACCCGGGCAATCTCACCCCAGCCCCAGGTCATGAAGACCTTGCCCGGAGCGACGACCGCGACCTCTGCTCCAGTTGCAGGGGTGCCACAGTCGGCGTGCTGCAGCCAGAACTCCAGGGCCCCGCTCGGCGGCATCTCGAACGCGAAGGAGGGAGGAAGGCGGATCCACAAAGTTGGAGGCATGGCAGCGTGAAGCACAAGCTCGCGAGAGGAGCGCTCCGCGTGGACTCCAGGGGGGACGACACGCACCACTGTGACTCGCCGGCGTCGGCGGTGACGCTGTCGATGTTGCTCGGTGCCCTCCCCCTTGGGGCCTACGACGCGGGCGTGCAAGGGCAGCGGAAACCCAGGCGGCGGCCGCTCGTACCACGGCCTCGACACCACCTGCCAGGCGCCTTTGTCCCGGTGACAAAGGATTGGCCGCTTCTTCGGCGGGAGGGGGTCAGGACCCTCCCTGGGGGCCTTTCCCTTCCCCTCAGCTGAGAACCGGCGGATCGGTGCCATTGGTACGAGAGGAAGCAAGGATGAGGAAGAAGAAGAGGAGGAGTGACGGAAAGGGGGTGAACCGGCGAAGCTCACGCAGCCCCGTACTTATAGCCGGAGAAGGCCAACCGCTGAGCACCATGAACTCAGGTAATCATGACCCATATCTTTGCATGCAGGGACTTGTCAAGTCGTGCAGTTGCCGAGGCATCGTGGGAAGTGCAGACGCCCACGCCCGATCAACCGCCACGCAGCGCCCAAGGCCGCAGGCTGTTAGGGCCCGCGGCGCTTCACGCTTGCCCCTTCGCTTCTCTGCTAAGCTAAGCCCGCGCGCGCCTTGGGCCCGGGGGCTACTGTCGGTGTTCTGGGAATGGGGGTCCCCAGACTTGCCTGCCTGCGGCCTACGGCGTGGCTCAAGCGGGGGCCCAGCGCGGCCCGTCTTCATCAGCTCAAGCTCAAGACCCTCACGAGGGGCCAAGCCTCGCGGGGCGGATGACAGGAAGCTTCCTTAGAGGCAGCCTCATCAGGTAGGCTCGCGAGGAGGCGGAGAGATCAAGGCAAGGGTACCTCATGAGGAACCCGTGACGCAAGCCATGACGATCGAGACCAGGCGGGCGCCAGGCAGGCGCCGGCCTACGCATTGTCCTTGTTTCCCCTTTGGTGCAAAGGGGGCAAGCACAGGCCAAGGCATCAGGCAAATGTTACCATTCCGGTGCAACGAGACCAAGACCAACCGGACGGCAGGACGGAGGTCACCGTGGAGCCCAAGACGGCGTCATCGTCAGTGCCTTTGGCAGGCGAAGACCACCTTTGGTCAGGATAACTTGTACTACATGTTCCCCTTTGAAATGGCCAATTGTTGGCGCCCTTCCCGCTCATTATTTGGGGAGAGGCCCAGGGCCTCTATAAATAGAGCTAGCCACCACAGAGTAGAGAGACACCCCGGAGAGATCTGGTAGAACCCCGGAGAGATCTGGTAGAACCCCAGCTGAGAGAGAGAGAGGCGACTGAACTCACCCTAGCAGTTCATCGCACCAGCTCAAGAACACCTCTTGTGAGGCTGTTCTTCCCTTGTATTTTCCAGCATCAGCCCCAGAGGCAATCCACCACACCACACACTGGAGTAGGGTATTACACCACAACGGTGGCCCGAACCAGTATAAACATTGTGTCTCTTGTGTTGTTCATCATTTTCATCTTAGTTCGCACGAGAGGATCGGACGTAGATTGCCGGGGTTGCTGATCCACGGACACCTATGGGACCGGGTCCCTTTCGGTTCGGTGGGGGCGGAGGTTGCGCAAAGAGCAGATCGAGGCGAAACACGCGAGCGGTTGGTCGTGCAAAGGGCGGATCGAGGTGGAGCACGCGAGCGATTTACCCAGGTTCGGGCCGCACGGATGCGTAAAACCCTACTCCTGCTTTGTGGTTTGGTATTGATTTCTAGCTCGGGAGCGCGGAGTGCTACAGTACTCTCCAGCTGCTAGCGAGACCGAGCGTGTGTATCTGGAATGGCCGCCCCCCCGTTGCACTCGGGCCTCCTTTTATATGCTCAAGGGGTTACCGACATAGAGCAACGGAGGTCAAGGGCAAAAATGGAAAGGTGCTGCAGTAGGGGCAGCTAGGTACTGTAGTAGGCACAGCTACCTGCTACAGTGTTATCATACCTAACCCTGACGGCAGGGGACAGGGGCATTAAATGCCCGTCTGTGTCTCCTAAATAGTACCAAGAGGGACCGCTAGGGACGCCACCGTTTGCCACGATGGTTATCTTGTCAGCACCTGCTCGCCACCACGCACCCCTAGCTGCACGGCCTCCCGCCACGTGTGCTCGGGAGAGCGACACATGGGCGGGTGTGCTGGAGCGCGGGCTCGGAGAGGCGGTTCGTCGCGGCAAGCGCCTTGCCGCGTTCGTCGTCTTGTCGTGTCCGGGAGCTTGTCGCTCACCGGGCCTTGCCGGGACGCGCGGCGCGTCGCGGCAAGTCTTCTAGGTATGCCTAGGTTGGCCTTCCCGGCAAGCTCCTCTTGCCGGGGTCTCGAGATGCTTTTGATAGCCTTCCCGGCAAGCTCCTCTTGCCGGGGTCTTGCTTCCTTCCCGGCCAGCTCCTTGCCGGGGCCCTAGTTTGAGTACTTTGTTCTTGAGTGGTCTTCAAAGTAGTCGCGGAGGGCCTCGGCGGCCACCCGGCAAGCCTTGCCGCGGGGTGCTGTGACTGCTCGTGCACAAGTTCGGGATACTAGGGTACCCCTACTCTAGTACACCGACAGGAGCCCCCGGGCCTGGGCCAGACACGGTGCCGAGCGCTGTTGGGCCAGGCCCAAAACAGTGCACGGGCACGCGCGGCCTAGGTCACGCCGCATATCTCTCCGCTTCCACCACGCACGCCCGGAATGGCACGCGTCAAACGCGGCGCCGTGGGCGAGATCGTGGGTGGTTATTTTATTCGGAAATGCGGCTACAGGTACTCCTCTTGCTTTGAAACTTCCCTTGGGTTCTTCTCTTGACCTTGTTTTTGCTGGATTTTGCTAGACTCTTCCCCCTTTTTCCGGCCGACAGATCCACCCGCTGCGGAGCAGATGGAAGCCAAGGTCGCCGCTGACGAGGCAACCGGTGGTGGCGACGCCGCCGGCGCAGAGGCCGCCAAGGCAGACGCCGCGGCAACCGGCGAGGGGTCCGGCGACCGTACTGACGGCCCTGAGGCCGCAGGAGCGCCAGGCGCTACACCGACCACCGACCCGTCCGCCGCTGCCGCAGTGCCAGGCTCCGGAGAGCCCCAGCCAGGCGTCTACCTGAAGGCCGGCGAAAACGTCTTCATCAATCTTCCCTGGGCATCAAGCTCCAGAGCGCCGGTCGAGGGGGAGATCCTTGACGGAGAAGTGCTCGCCTCCGCGGGGTTGAAGCTAGTCGACGCGCCAAGCAACAGCAGCAACGAGCCCGAAGAAGAGCGGCTGCTGCGGCAGTTGATGTCGCTCTACCGCGCGCGGCAAGCCAAGCTGGAATCCCGCGAGGCACTTGTCACGAAGGCGGGAGCTGACATCGAAAGGCGTGCGGAGGAGCTCGGGGGTTTCCACCGGGAAGCCGTCTGATCCCTGGCGGAGGAGCGGGAGCGGCTCGCTGAAGCGCGGAAGGCCTTTCTCCTCGAGAAGGCTGAAGCCGAAGAGCTACAGCGACTTGCCGCCGTGAAGCTAGCCGCGGAGGAGGGCGAGCTGGCGCAGCGGAAGGTCAACCTCGACGCTCACGAGGAGGACCTTGCCGCGCGCGAGGAGAAGCTTGGCGGAGCCCTCAAGCAAGCGGAGGACGCTGCCGCCGCCGCCGAGGCCGCCAAGGAGGAGTGGAAGACGAAGGTGGCGCAGCTAGAAGCCGATCTCGCCGAGAAGGGCAGAGAGCTCAGCGCCGCCAAGGTCTCCAGCGTGGATCTTGAGTTGAAGCTAGCCGCTTCGACCAAGGCGCTGGACGGCGCCAAGGAGCGGGAGGCGACCCTGAAGAAGGAGATCGAAGCCGACAAGGCGTTGCTGGAGAGTGCTGTCACCACCCAAAACACCTTTAGGGAGACTGTGACGCACTGGACGGAGAGCCTGGTGAACGCCGCCACGGACATCGACAAGGAGCTGGCGCAGCTGGGGGTGGAAGACTTCGGGTACTCCTCCGACGAGAACCTCCAACCTAGCGCCAAGCTCACTCTGTTCTTCAAGGGCGTGGCGACGGCCCTCCAGCGACTCCGAGATAGGATCCCAAAGCAGCTGGCCGACGAGTCACGTGAGATCTGTGCGGGAGCCCTTCAGAAGGTGTTGATGAAGGTGGCCTTCTGCAATCCAGGCCTCCGCCTCAACAACGTACTCAGACCCTTGCCGCCTGACATCGATCAGGAGGAGCTCAAGGCCCTTGTCGCACTCATTGTGGACAAGGTGGGCGGGATCAAGAGGGTCGAGGGCGACCGCGTTGACTAGGCCGTCTGTTTCCTTCCTTCCTTGTCGCTGCTAGCTATGTCATAGAAAGCATCTGTTAGAGCGGCGACAAGTTATTTTGTAATATAACCTCCTTATGGGTAGTGATTGCTATGTTATTCCCCTTTACTTGATTCCTTGCCTTGTATGCTTTTGCCCTACGCTTTTAGGGAACTTGCCGGTGCAGGCACCTGAGCCGCGAGCGCTGAGTGCGGGACGTCAGCAGCCTGCCGGCGGTGCCGCTACCGACAAGAAACCTTGTCGCAGCTTGCTGCAGCTAACTTAAGTTGCTGAGCGGGCTCGAAGCAAAGTAAGGGCGCGGCTAGTTAAGCAACTAATTGCAGCTCACTTACGTTGTTGAGCAGGCTCGAAACAATGCAAGGGCGTGGCTAGTTAAGCAACTAGCCGCAGCTCACTTAATGTTGTTGAGCGAGCTCGAAACAACGCAAGGGCGCAGCTAGCTACGAGTTGGCTCCTCCACGCACAGGTTTTCCATACAAGGTGTGGCCGTTCAGGGGAGATAACTTAGAATTTTAAAAAATCTGATTGCTCAAATTTTGGCGACTTATCTTTCTGTTGTTTGCTTCCCGGCAAGGCGAAACTCTTGAACGACGCCTGGTCCATACCATCGTCTTCTCCTTGCCCCCTCCCCGGAAAACTTGTGCACGAGGGAGCCTTCCTTTCCTTGTGAAAAAGAAAGAAGAGAAAATACAGATATGGAGCCTTATGGCCCGTTATTGCTTACCGGGGAGTAGATGTTTACTTGATTGCCATGCATTTCTGCCGACAGCTTTTGTCCACCTTCTCGGTGAATACGCTTCAATTTCACACCGTTGAGTCTTCTTCTGTACAGTGTCTTGTCGACAAACTGGTACATACTTGACTGCCGGGTTACTCTTTCCGCTTCTTCTTGCTCTTCGGGAAGTTCTCCTGTCTGAAGGAGGCGGACAACCTGCTGTGCCCATGCTGGAGCCTGTGGCTCGACAACAAGGACTAAAGGCAATTCTGCGGCTGCGAGAACGTCCGCTTCTATGGCAAGAACCTGCGGGTCTGCCGGAGCGTGATGTCCCCCGGCAAGCTTGCCGGAGCAAACTTGCCGTGAGCTTTTGCTACAACGGAACAAACCCTAGGGCTTGCCGGAGCATCTTGCTCATTTTTTCTTTTCTTGTCGCTGCCCCTCATGTCATGGGAACAAGCTGTTAGAGCTGCGACGAGCTATCTTTGTAATGTAGCTTGATCGTGGGCAACGATCGCAGCGTTACTCCCTTTACTCGATCCCTCCCTTTGTATGTTTTTGCCCTATGCTTTTAGGGAACTTACCGGTGCAGGCACCTGAGCCGCGAGCGCTGAGTGCGGGACGTCAGCAGCCTGCCGGCGGTGTCGCTACCGGCAAGAAACCTTGTCGCAACTAGCTGCAGCTCACTTAAGTTGCTGAGCGGGCTCGAAGCAAGGTAAGGGCGCGGCTAGTTCAACTAGTCGCAGCTCACTTACGTTGTTGAGCAGGCTCGAAACAATGCAAGGGTGCGGCTAGTTAAGCAACTAGCCGCAGCTCACTTAATGTTGTTGAGCGAGCTCGAAACAACGCAAGGGCGCAGCTAGCTACGAGTTGGTTCCTCCGCGCACAGGTTTCCCATACAAAGAGTGGTCGTTCAAGGGAGGTAACATAGAATTTAAAAGATTCGATTGCTCAAACTTTGGCAACTTATCTTTGGCCGTCGGCACGGACGGAGCAGCTGCCTCTGAAACTTTCTTCTTCGGTGGCATGTCAATGAAGATGATGAAGATCTAGCCCGTGAGAACGCCGGATCTGAGGACGATGAAGATCTAGCCCGCGAGAACGCCGGATCTGGTTCACACAACTTCGACGCCCCCTACCTGGCGCGCCAGAGATGCCGGGGTTGCTGATCCACGGACACCTATGGGACCGGCGGACTGGGTCCCTTTCGGTTCGGCGGGGGCGGAGGTTGCGCAAAGAGCAGATCGAGGCGAAACACGCGAGCGGTTGGTCGTGCAAAGGGCGGATCGAGGTGGAGCACGCGAGCGATTTACCCAGGTTCGGGCCGCACGGATGCGTAAAACCCTACTCCTGCTTTGTGGTTTGGTATTGATTTCTAGCTCGGGAGCGCGGAGTGCTACAGTACTCTCCAGCTGCTAGCGAGACCGAGCGTGTGTATCTGGAATGGCCGCCCCCCCCCCCCGTTGCACTCGGGCCTCCTTTTATATGCTCAAGGGGTTACCGACATAGAGCAACGGAGGTCAAGGGAAAAAATGGAAAGGTGCTGTAGTAGGGGCAGCTAGGTACTGTAGTAGGCACAGCTACCTGCTACAGTGTTATCATACCTAACCCTGACGGCAGGGGACAGGGGCATTAAATGCCCGTCTGTGTCGCCTAAACAGTACCAAGAGGGACCGCTAGGGACGCCACCGTTTGCCACGATGGTTATCTTGTCAGCGCCTGCTCGCCACCACGCACCCCTAGCTGCACGGCCTCCCGCCACGTGTGCTCGGGAGAGCGACACGTGGGCGGGTGTGCTGGAGCGCGGGCTCGGAGAGGCGGTTCGTCGCGGCAAGCGCCTTGCTGCGTTCGTCATCTTGTCGTGTCCGGGAGCTTGTCGCTCACCGGGCCTTGCCGGGACGCGCAGCGCGTCGCGGCAAGTCTTCTAGGTATGCCTAGGTTGGCCTTCCCGGCAAGCTCCTCTTGCCGGGGTCTCAAGATGCTTTTGATAGCCTTCCTGGCAAGCTCCTCTTGCCGGGGTCTTGCTTCCTTCCCGGCCAGCTCCTTGCCGGGGCCCTGGTTTGAGTACTTTGTTCTTGAGTGGTCTTCAAAGTAGCCGCGGAGGGCCTCGGCGGCCACCCGGCAAGCCTTGCCGCGGGGTGCTGCGACTGCCCGTGCACAAGTTCGGGATACTAGGGTACCCCTACTCTAGTACACCGACATAGATCGGTAGGGGAGAGATCTCCTCGCGCACCCCAGTGTTCGAACCTCAAGGGTCTGCCGGAACCCGAAACTCGACAGCATCCCCAAGCTTGAGCTTTTGTGTCTCCTTAATTCCTCTGATATCATGGTCTCCCTAAATCTCAAAAGCTTCATCCACACAAAACTCAACAAGGACTCGTGAGATAAGTTAGTATAAACCATTGCAAAAACCTTATCATACTCTACTGTAGCAAATCACTAAAATTATTATTAAACATTGCATACTAAATGCCTCTGCATATTTAATTGTCCTATCCTCAAATAGAATCATTAAAGAAGCAAACATATGCAAACAATGCAAACATAACAGCAATCTGCCTAAACAGAACAGTCTGTAAAGAATGCAGCAACATCCATACTTCCCTAGCTCCAAAAATTATAAAAGAAAATTCCCACTGTAGTAAATTTATCAGATCTTAATATGCAAAAGGTTTCAACATTTTATCACATTCTTACTTTTCTAGGGAATTGTTGCACAGCGGTAAACTTTCTGTTTTCAAACAGCAACATGTGGACTTGTAAAATAGGCATAGTAAAGGCTATCAATGCCAATTTTATTGAAATAAAAGATGCAAAACATTGTTCTAAATGACATCAAGAAAATTCTAACAAAATAAATTACGCTCCAAGCAAAACACATATCATGTGGTAAATAAAAATATAGCTCCAAGTAAAGTTACCGATGAACAAAGACGAAAGAGGGGATGCCTTCCGGGGCATCCCCAAGCTTAGGCTTTTGGTTGTCCTTGAATATTACCTTGGGGTTCCTTGGTCATCCCCAAGCTTAGGCTCTTGCCACTCCTTATTCCATAGTCCATCGAATCTTTACCCAAAACTTGAAAACTTCACAACACAAAACTTAACAGAAAACTCGTAAGCTCCGAGTATAAGAAAACAAATCAACATCATAAGGTACTGTAATGAACTCATTCTAAATTCATATTTGTGTAATATCTACTGTATTCCAACTTATCTATGGTTCATACCCTTTGATACTACTCATAGATTCATCAAAATAAGCAAACAACATGATGAAAACAGAATCTGTCCAAAACAGAACAGTCTGTAGTAATCTGGATCAAACGTATAGTTATGGAACCCCAAAAATTCTAAAATAAATTGCTGGATCTGAGGAATTTATCTATTAATCATCTTCAAAAATAATTAACTAAATAGAACTCTCCAAATAAAAATGGCAGCAATTCTCGTGAGCACTAAAGTTTCTGTTTTTTACAGCATGATCGCAAAGACTTCACGCAAGTCTTCCCAAAGGTTCTACTTGGCACAAACACTAATTAAAAGCATAAAATCACATATAAACAGAGTCTAGATGAATTATTTATTACTAAACAGGAACAAAAATAAAATTGGGTTTCCTCCCAACAAGCGCTATCGTTTAACGCCCCTAGCTAGGCATGATGATTTCAACGATGCTCACATAAAAGATAAGAATTGTAACATAAAGAGAGCATCATGAAGAATATAAGTAGAACATTTAAGTCTAACCCACTTCCTATGCATAGGGATTTTGTGAGCAAACAACTTATGGAAACAATAATCAATTAGCATAGGAAGGTAAAGCAAGCAAAACTTCAAGATTTTAAGCACATATAGAGGAAACTTGGTATTATTGCAATTCCTACAAGCATATATTCCTCCCTCATAATAATTTTCAGTAGCATCATGAATGAATTAAACAATATAAATATCACACAAAGCATTCTTTTCATGATCTACAAGCATAGAATTTTTATTACTCTCCACATAAGCAAATTTCTTCTCATGAATAATAGTGGGAGCAAACTCAACAAAATAACTATCATGTGATTGAAAATTAAGATCAAGATGACAAGTTTCATGGTTATCATTATTCTTTAAAGCATACGTGTCATCACAATAATCATCATAGATAGGAGGCGTGCTTTCATCATAGTAAATTTGCTCATCAAAGCTTGGGGGACAAAAAATATCATCTTCATCAAACACAGCTTCCCCAAGCTTGTGGCTTTGCATATCATTAGCATCATAGATATTCAAGGAATTCATACTAACAACATTGCAATCATGATCATCATTCAAATATTTAGTGCCAAACATTTTAATGCATTCTTATTCTAACACTTTGGCACAATTTTCCTTTCCATCATACTCATGAAAGATATTGAAAAGATGAAGCGTATGAGGCAAACTCAATTCCATTTTTTTGTAGTTTTCTTTTATAAACTAAACTAGTGATAAAGCAAGAAACTAAAAGACTCGATTGCAAGATCTAAAGATATACCTTCAAGCACTCACCTCCCCGGCAACGGTGCCAGAAAAGAGCTTGATGACTACTACACAACCTTCTTCTTGTAGACGTTGTTGGGCCTCCAAGTGCAGAGGTTTGTAGGACAGTTGCAAATTTCCCTCAAGTGGATGACCTAAGGTTTATCAATCCATAGGAGGCATAGGATGAAGATGCTCTCTCTCAAGCAACCCTGCAACCAAATAACAAAGAGTCTCTTTTGTCCCCAACACACCCAATACAATGGTAAATTGTATAGGTGCACTTGTTCGGCAAAGAGATGGTGATGCAAGTAGTATATGGATGGTAGATAATGGTTTTTGTAATCTGAAAATATAAAAACAGCAAGGTAACTAATGATAAAAGTGAGCGTAAACGGTATTGCAATGCGTTGAAACAAGGCCTAGGGTTCATACTTTCACTAGTGCAAGTTCCCTCAACAGTAATAACATAATTGGATCACATAACTATCCCTCAACATGAAACAAAGAGTCACTCCAAAGTCCCTAATAGCGAAGAACAAACGAAGAGATTATGGTAGGGTACGAAACCACCTCAAAGTTATTCTTTCCAATCAATCCGTTGGGCTATTCCTATAAGTGTCACAAACAACCGTAGAGTTCGTACTAGAATAACACCTTAAGACACAAATCAACCAAAACCCTAATGTCACCTAGATACTCCAATGTCACCTCAAGTATACGTGGGAATGATTCTACGATATGCATCACACAATCTCAGATTCATCTATTCAACCAACACATAGAACCTCAAAGAGTGCCCCAAAGTTCCTACCAGAGAATCACGACGAAAACGTGTGCCAACCCCTATGCATAGGTTCATGGGTGGAACCCACAAGTTGATCACCAAAACATACATCAAGTGAATCACGTGATATCCCATTGTCACCACAGATACTCACGGCAAGACATACATCAAGTGTTCTCAAATCTTTAAAGACTCAATCCTGATAAGATAACTTCAAAGGGGAAACTCAATCCATTACAAGATAGTAGAGGGGGGGGGGAGAAAACATCATAAGATCCAACTATAATAGCAAAGCTCGCGATACATCAAGATCGTATCACCTCAAGAACACGAGAGAGAGAGAGAGAGATCAAACACATAGCTATTGGTACATACCCTCAGCCCCGAGGGAGAAATACTCCCTCCTCGTCATGGAGAGCACCGGGATGATGAAGATGGCCACCAGAGAGGGATTCCCCCTCCAGAAGGGTGCCAGAACGGGTCTAGATTGGTTTTCGGTGGCTACGGAGGCTTCTGGCGGCGGAACTCCCGATCTATTGTGTTCCCCAATCGTTTTAGGGTATATGGAGATATATAGGCGGAAGAAGTACGTCAGGGGAGCCACGAGGGGCCCACGAGGGTGGAGGGCGCGCCTAGGGGGGTGGTCACGCCCCCTACCTCATGGCTTCCTCAAGGCTTCCCTTACGTGGACTCCAAGTCTCCCGGTTTGCTTTCCTTCCAAAAATAAGTGCCGTGAAGTTTCAGGTCAATTGGACTCCGTTTGATTTTCCTTTTCTGCGATACTCTAAAACAAGGGAAAAATAGAAACTGGCACTGGGCTCTGGGTTAATTGGTTAGTCCCAAAAATCATATAAAATACCATATAAATGCATATAAAACATCCAAGGTTGATAATATAATAGCATGGAACAATAAAAAATTATAGATACGTTGGAGACGTATCAATTGACAACCCCTTTATCGCATTGGTTGCGAGGTTCTTATTTGTTTGTGTAGGTATGAGGGACTTGCGTGTAGTCTCCTACTGGATTGATACCTTGGTTCCCAAAAACTGAGGGAAATATTTACGCTACTTTGCTGCATCACCTTTTCCTCTTCAAGGGAAAACCAACGCAGTGCTCAAGAGGTAGCAAGAAGGATTTCTGGCGCCATTGCCGGGGAGATCTACGCAGAAGTCAAGACATACCAAGTACCCATCACAAATTATTATCCCTTGCATTACATTATTTGCCATTTGCCTCTCGTTTTCCTCTCCCCCACTTCACCCTTGCCGTTTAAGTGCCCTCTTTTGCCTTTCGCCTCTTTTTCATTCGCTTCTTGTGTGCTTTTGTGTTGGATTGTTTGTCACGATGGCTCAAGATAATACTGAATTGTGTGAGTTTTCCAATACCAACAATAATTATTTATTAGCGCTCCGATTGCTCCCCTTACCGATGTTGAATCTTGTGAAATTAATACTGCTTTGCTGAATCTTGTCATGAAAGATCTGTTTTCTGGCCTTCCTAGTGAAGTTGCCGCTACCCATCTAAACAACTTTGTTGATTTGTGTGATATACAAAAGAAGAAAGATGTGGATAATGATATTGTTAAATTGAAGCTATTCCCGTTTTCGCTTAGAGATCGTGCTAAAACTTGGTTTTCTTCTTTGCCTAAAAATAGTGTTGATTCTTGGAACAAGTGCAAAGATGCTTTTATCTCTAAGTATTTTCATCCTACTAAGATCATCTCTCTTAGAAATGATATTATGAACTTTAAGCAACTAGATCATGGGCATGTTGCACAATCTTGGGACAGGATGAAATTAATGATTCGCAATTGCCCTACTCATGGTTTGAATTTATGGATGATCATACAATTTTTTTATGCTGGATTGAATTCTGCTTCTAGATTTTTTTTAGATTTGGCCACGGGAGGCACTTTTGTGGAAATCACTTTAGGAGAAGCTACCAAACTCCTAGATAATATTATGGTTAATTATTCTCAATGGCACACCGAAAGATCTACTAGTAAAAAGGTTCATGCTATAGAAGAAATTAATGTTTTGAGTGGAAAGATGGATGAACTTATGAAATTGTTTGCTAATAAGAGTGTTTATTCTGATCCCAATGATATGCCTTTGTCTACCTTGATTGAGAATAATAATGAATCTATGGATGTGAATTTTGTTGGTAGGAACAATTTTGGTAACAACACATATAGAGGAAACTTTAATCCTAGGCCGTATCCTAGTAATTCCTCTAATAATTATGGTAATTCCTACAACAATTCTTATGGAAATAATAATAAGATGCCCACTGATTTTTAATCTACTATTAAAGAATTTATTAGTTCGCAAAAGAGTTTCAATGCTTTGATTGAAGAAAAATTGTCTAAGATTGATGAGTTGGCTAGAAACGTGGATATAATTTCTCTTGATGTTGATTGTTTGAAACTTAGATTTATTCCACCTAAGCATGATATCAATGAGTCTCTCAAAGCCATGAGAATTTCCATTGAAGAGTGCAAAGAAAGAACCGCTAGGATGCATGCTAAAAAGATTGCTTTATAAAAGCGTGTTCTTCTAGTTTTGATGATAATAAGGATGAAGATATAAAAGTGATTGATGTGTCTCCTATTAAATCTTTGTTTTTCAATATGAATCTTGATAATGATGGGAATGGAGATGAGTCAACTTTAGTAAAAAGGCGTCCCAATAATTCTGAGTTTTTAGATCTTGATGCAAAAATTGGTAAAAGTGGGATTGGAGAGGTCAAAACTTTACATAGCAATGAGCCCACTATTTTGGATTTCAAGGAATTTAATTATGATAATTGCTCTTTGATAGATTGTATTTCCTTGTTGCAATCCGTGCTAAATTCTCCGCATGCTTATAGTCAAAATAAAGCTTTTACCAAACATATCATTGATGCTTTAATGCAATCTTATGAAGAAAAGCTTGAATTAGAAGTTTCTATCCCTAGAAAACTTCATGATGAGTGGGAACCTACTATTAAAATTAAGATTAAAGATCATTAATGCTATGCTTTATGTGATTTGGGTGCTAGCGTTTCCACGATTGCAAAAACATTGTGTGATGTGTTAGGTTTCCGTGAATTTGATGATTGTTCTCTAAATTTGCAACTCGCGGATTCCACTATTAATAAACCTATGGGAAGGATATGTTGTTCTTATTGTTGCAAATATGAATTATGTGCCCGTAGATTTCATTGTTCTTGACATTGATTGCAATCCTACATGTCCCATTATTCTTGGTAGACCTTTCCTTAGAACGATTGGTGCAATTATTGATATGAAAGAAGGGAATATTAGATTCCAATTTCCGTTAAGGAAAGGCGGAACACTTTCCTAGAAATAAAATTAAATTACCTTATGAATATATTATGAGAGCCACTTATGGATTGCATACCAAAGATGATAATACCTAGATCTATTCTTGCTTTTATGCCTAGCTAGGGGTGTTAAACGATAGCGCTTGTTGGGAGGCAACCCAATTTTATTTTTGTTTCTTGCTTTTTGGTTCTGTTTAGTAATAAATAATTCATATAGCCTCAGTTTAGATGTTGTTTTATGCTTTTAATTAGTGTTTGTGCCAAGTAGAACCTTTGGGAAGACTTGGGGGAAGTTTTTGCGATCTTGCTGTAAAAAACAGAAACTTTAGCGCTCACGAGATTTGCTGCCATTTTTTTTTACTGAAGAGTCCGATTAGGTTGATTCTTTTTTAAGATTCTTAATAGAAAAATTCCTCCCGTCCACCAATTTATTTCATAATTTTTGTGGTTACATAAGTATTCGAAACCTACAGATTACTACAGACTGTTCTTTTTTTTGATAGATTCTGTTTTTCGTGTGTTGTTTGCTTATTTTGATGAATCTATGGCTAGTATCGGAGGGTGTGAACCATAGACAAGTTGGAAAACAGTAGGTCTAACACCAATATAAATAAAGAATGAGTTCATTACAGTACCTTAAGTGCTTGTTTGTTTTCTTATACTAACGGAGCTCGTGAGATTTTCTGTTGAGTTTTGTGTTGTGAAGTTTTCAAGTTTTGGGTAAAGATTTGATGGATTATGGAATAAAGGAGTGGCAAAAGCCTAAGCTTGGGGATGCCCAAGGCACCACAAGGTAAAATTCAAGGACAACCAAAAGCCTAAGCTTGGGGATGCCCCGGAAGGCATCCCCTCTTTCATCTTCGTCCATCGATAACTTTACTTGAGGCTATATTTTTATTCACCACATGATATGTTTTTGCTTGGAGCGTCTTGTATGATTTGAGTCTTTGCTTTTTAGTTTACCACAATCATCCTTTCTGTACACACCTTTTTGGATACACACACATGAATTGGAATTTATTAGAATACTCTATGTGCTTCACTTATATCTTTTGAGCTAGATAATTTTTCTCTAGTGCTTCACTTATATCTTTTAGAGCACGGTGGTGGTTTTATTTTATAGAAATTGTTGATATCTCATGCTTCACTTATATTATTTTTAGAGTCCTTTAGAACAACATGGTAATTTACTTTGGCTATAAAATTGGTCCTAATATGATAGGCATCCAGGATGGGTATAATAAAAACTATCATAAAAAGTGCATTGAATACTATGAGAAGTTTGATAATTGATAATTGTTTTGAGATATAAAGATGGTGATATTAGAGTTGTGCTAGTTGAGTAGTTGTGAATTTGAAAAATACTTGTGTTGAAGATTGCAAGTCCCGTAGCATGCACGTATGGTAACCGTTGTGTAACAAATTTGAAACATGAGGTGTTCTTTGATTGTCTTATGAGTGGTGGCCGGGGACGAGCGATGGTCTTTTCCTACCAATATACCCCCCTAGGAGCTTGCGTGTAATGCTTGGTTTTTGATGACTTGTAGATTTTTGCAATAAGTATGTGAGTTCTTTATGACTAATGTTGAGTCCATGGATTATACGCACTCTCACCTTTCCATCGTTGCTAGCCTCTTCGGTACCGTGTATTGCCCTTTCTCACCTTGAGAGTTGGTGCAAACTTCGCTGGTGCATCCAAACCCCGTGATATGATACGCTCTGTCACACATAAACCTCCTTATATCTTCTTCAAAACAGCCACCATACCTACCTATTATGGCATTTCCATAGCCATCCCGAGATATATTGCCATGCAACTTTCCACCGTTTCATTTATGACACGCTTCATCATTGTCATATTGTCTCACATGATCATGTAGTTGACATCGTATTAGTGGCAAAGACACCATGCATAATTTATCATACATGTCACTCTTGATTCATTGCCCTTCCCGGTACACCGCCAGAGGCATTCATATAGAGTCATATTTTGTTCTAGTATCGAGTTGTAATCATTGAGTTGTAAATAAATAGAAGTGTGATGATCATCATTAATAGAGCATTGTCCCAAAAAAGGCCAAAAAGGCCCAAAAAAGGCACAATGCTACTATCCTTTTTTCCACACTTGTGCTTCAAAGTAGCACCATTATCTTTATGATAGAGAGTCTCTTGTTTTGTCACTTTCATATACTAGTGGGAATTTTTCATTATAGAACTTGGCTTGTATATTCCAACAATGGGCTTCCTCAAATTCCCTAGGTCTTCGTGAGCAAGCAAGTTGGATGCACACCCACTTAGTTTCTTTTGTTGAGCTTTCATACATTTAGAGCTCTAGTGCACCCGTTGCATGTCAATCCATACTCCTTGCATTGACATCAATTGATGGGCATCTCCCTAGCCCATTGATTAGCCGCGTCGATGTGAGACTTTCTCCTTTTTTCTCTTCTCCACATAACCCCCATCATCATATTCTATTCCACCCATAGTGCTATATCGATGGCTCACGCTCATGTATTGCGCGAAAGTTGAAAAAAGTTTGAGATTACTAAAGTATGAAACAATTGCTTGGCTTGCCATCGGGGTTGTGCATGATGAGAGCATTCTTGTGTGACGAAAATGGAGCATGACCAAACTATATGATTTTGTAGGGATGAACTTTCTTTTGCCATGTTATTTTGAGAAGACATGATTGCTTAGTTAGTATGCTTGAAGTATTATTATTTTTATGTCAATATTAAACTTTTGTCTTGAATCTTTTGGATCTGAATATTCATGCCACAATAAAGAAAATTACATTGAGAATTATGCTAGGTAGCATTCCACATCAAAAATTCTGTTTTTATCATTTACCTACTCAAGGACGAGCAGGAATTAAGCTTGGGGATGCTTGATACGTATCCAACGTATCTATAATTTTTGATTGTTCCATGCTATTATATTATCTGTTTTGGATGTTTAATGGGCTTTATTATGCACTTTTATATTATTTTTGGGACTCTACTAACCCAAGGCCCAGTGCAAATTGCTGTTTTTTTGCCTATTTCAGTGTTTCGCAGAAAAGGAATATCAAACGGAATCCAAACAGAATGAAACCTTCGGGAGAGTTATTTTTGGAACAAACATGATCCAGGGGACTTGGAGTAGATATCAAGAAAGGAGCGAGGCGGCCATGAGGCAGGGAGGCGTGCCTGCCCCCTGGGCGCGCCCCCACCCTCGTGGGCCCCTCGCAGCTCCACCAAGCTACTTCTTCCTCCTATATATACCCATATACCCCGAAAACATCCGGGAGCACCATGAAACCATAATTCCACCGCCGCAACCTTCTATACCCAAGAGATCCCATCTTGGGGCCTTTTTCGGAGCTCCACGGGAGGGGGAATCGATCACGGAGGGCTTCTACATCAACACCATAGCCTCTCCGATGATGTGTGAGTAGTTTACCACAGACCTTCGGGTCCATAGTTATTAGCTAGATGGCTTCTTATCTCTCTTTGGATCTCAATACAAAGTTCTCCTCGATCTTCTTGGAGATCTATTCGATGTAATTCTTTTTGCGGTGTGTTTGTCGAGATCCGATGAATTGTGGGTTTATGATCAAGTTTATCTATGAAAAATATTTGATTCTTCTCTGAAATCTTTTCTGTATGATTGGTTATCTTTGCAAGTCTCTTTGAATATTAGTTTAGTTTGGCCTACTAGATTGATCTTTCTTGCAGTGGGAGAAGTGCTTAGCTTTGGATTCAATCTTGCGTTGTCCTTTCCCAGTGACAGCAAGGGGCAGGAAGGCACGTATTGTATTGTTGCCATCGAGGATAAAAGGATGGGTTTTTTATCATATTGCTTGAGTTTATCCCTCTACATCATGTCATCTTGCCTAATGCGTTACTTTGTTCTTATGAACTTAATACTCTAGATGCATGCTGGATAGCGGTCGATGTGTGGAGTAATAGTAGTAGATGCAGAATCGTTTCGGTCTACTTGTCGCGGACGTGATGCCTATATACATGATCATGCCTAGATATTATCATAATTATGCACTTTTTTATCAATTTCTCGACAATAATTTGTTCACCCACTGTAATACTTATGCTATCTTGAGAGAAGCCACTAGTGAAACCTATGGCCCCCGGGTCTATCTTTTATCATATAAGTTTCCAATCTATTTTATTTTGCAATCTTTACTTTCAATCTATATCATAAAAATACCAAAAATATTTATCTTATTATCTCTATCAAATCTCACTCTCGTAAGTGACCGTGAAGGGATTGACAACCCCTTTATCGCGTTGGTTGCGAGGTTCTTATTTGTTTGTGTAGGTACGAGGGACTTGCGTGTAGTCTCCTAGTGGATTGATACCTTGGTTCTCAAAAACTGAGGCAAATACTTTCGCTACTTTGCTGCATCTCCCTTTCCTCTTCAAGGGAAAACCAACGCAGTTCTCATGAGGTAGCAGCGCGCGCCTCCCCCCTGCACAAACCGAATTGGACAAGGGGTGGGGGTGCGGCCCCCCTTTCCTTCTCCCTCTACCTCCTTTCCTTCTTTCATACTCTGAAAAGGAAAGGGAATCCTACTAGGACTTGGGAGTCCTAGTAGGACTCCCTACACTTGGTGCGCCCCTAGGAGGGTCGGCCTCTCTCCCTCCCTCCTTTATATACATGGGCAGAGGCACCCCAAAGGCACTCCAAGATTTGTCTTAGCCGTGTGCGGTGCCCCCCTCCACAGTTACACAACTCGGTCATATTATCGTAGTGCTTAGGCGAAGCCCAATGTCGGTAACTTCATCATCACCGTTGCCACGCCATCGTGCTGACGGAACTCTCCCTCGTCCTCAACTGGACCAAGAGCTCGAGGGACGTCATCGTGCTGAACGTGTGTTGAACACGGAGGTGCCGTATGTTCGATAGTTGGATCGGTTGGATCGTGAAGACGTTCGACTACATCAACCGCATTACTAAGCGCTTCCGCTTTCGGTCTACGAGGGTACGTGGACACACTCTCCCGTCTCATTGCTATGCATCTCCTAGATAGATCTTGTGTGATCGTAGGTAAATTTTTTGAAGTACTGCTTTCCCCAACAGTGGCATCCGAGCAAGGTCTATGCTTAGATGTTATATGCATGAGTAGAACACAAAGAGTTGTGGGTGATAATAGTCATACTGCTTACCAGCAATGTCTTACTTTGATTCGGCGGTATTGTTGGATGAAGCGGCCCGGACCGACATTACATGACCGCGTTCATGAGACCAGTTCTACCGACGTGCTTTGCACACAGGCGCCTGGTGGTGTCTGTTTCTCCAACTTTAGTTGAATTGAGTTTGATTACGCCTGGTCCTTGTTGAAGGTTAAAACATCACACTTGACAAAAAATCGTTGTGGTTTTGATGCGTAGGTAAGAACGGTTCTTGCTAGAAGCCCGTAGCAGCCACGTAAAACTTGCAACAACAAAGTAGAGGCCGTCTAACTTGTTTTTGCAGGGCATGTTGTGATGTGATATGGTCATGACGTGATGAGATATAAATTGTTGTATGAGATGATCATGTTTTATAAAAGTTATCAGCAACTGGCAAGAGCCTTATGGTTGTTGCTTTATTGTATGAAATGCAATCGCCATGTAATTGCTTGACTTTATCACTAAGCGATAGCGATAGTCATAGAAGCAATAGGTTGCGAGACGACAACGATGCTACGATGGAGATCAATGTGTCAAGCCGGTGACGATGGTGATCATTACGGTGCTTTGGATATGGAGATCAAAGGCACAAGATGATGATGGCCATATCATATCACTTATTTTTGATTGCATGTGATGTTTATATTTTATGCATCCTATTTTGCTTAGTACTGCGATAGCTTTATAAGATGGTCCCTCACTAAATTTCAAGGTATAAGTGTTCTCCCTGAGTATGCACCGTTGCTATAGTTCGTCGTGCCGAGACACCACGTGATTATCGGGTGTGATAAGCTCTACGTTCACATACAACGGGTGCTAGCCAGTTTTGCACGTGCAGAATACTCAGGTTAAACTTGACAAGCCTAGCATATGCAGATATGGCCTCGGAATACTGAGACCGAAAGGTCGAACATGAATCATGTAGTAGATATGATCAGCATAGAGATGTTCACCATTGAAAACTACTCCATCTCACGTGATGATCGGACATGGTTTAGTTGATATGGATCACGTGATCATTTAGATGACTAGATGGATGTCTATCTAAGTGGGAGTTCTTAAGTAATATGATTAATTGAACTTTAATTTATCATGAACTTAGTCCTGATAGTATTTGCATATCTATGTTGTAGATCAATAGCTTGCGATGTAGCTCCCCGTTTATTTTTGATATGTTCCTAGAAAAAAATAAGTTGAAAGATGATAGTAGCAATGATGCAGACTGGGTCCATGATCTAAGGATTATCCTCATTGTTGCACAGAAGAATTATGTCCTTGATACACCACTAGGAGATGGACCTATTGCAGGAGCAGATGCACACGTTATGAACGGTTAGCAAGCTCAGTATGATGACTACTTAAAATTTTAGTGCGCCATGCTTTACGGCTTAGAACCGGGACTTCAAAAATGTTTTGAACACCAAGGAGCATATAAGATGTTCCAAGAGCTGAAATTGGTATTTCAGACTCATGCCCGAGTCGAGAGGTATGAGACCTCTGACAAGTATTTTGCCCACAAGATGGAGGAGAATAGCTCAGCTAGTGAGCATATGCTCAGAATGTCTGAGTGCTACAATCGCTTGAATCAAGTGGGAGTTAATCTTCCAGATAATATAGTGATTGACAGAGTTCTCTAGTCATTATCACCAAGTTACTAGAACTTCGTGATGAACTATAATATGCAAGGGATAACGGAAACGATTCCCAACCTCTACGCGATGCTGAAATCGGTGAAGGTAGAAATCAAGGAAAAGCATCAAGTGTTGATGGTTGACAAGACCACTAGTTTCAAGTAAAAGGGCGAGGGAAAGAAAGGGAACTTCAAGAAGAATGGCAAGCAAGTTGCCACTCCCGTGAAGAAGCCCAAAGCTAGACTTAAGCCTGAAACTGAGTGCTTCTACTGCAAAGGAAATGGTCACTGGAAGAGGAACTGCCCCAAATAAATTGGTGGATAAGAAGGATGGCAAAGTGAACAAAAGCATATATGATATACGTGTTATTGATGTTTACTTTAATAGTGTTCATAATAGCCACTGGGTATTTGATACTGGTTCAGTTGCTATGATTAGTAACTTGAAATAGGAGTTACAAAATGAGCAGAGACTAGTTGATGGCGAGGTGATGATGTGTGTTGGAAGTGATTCCAAGGTTGATAAGATCACCATCGCACACTCCCTTTACCTTTGGGATTAGTGTTGAACCTAAAATAAATGTTATTTGGTGTTTGCGTTGAGCATAATATGATTGGATCATGTTTATTGCAATACGGTTATTCATTTAAGTCAAAGAATAATTGTTATTCTGTTTACATGAATAAAACCTTCTATGGTCATACACCCATGGTGAATGGTTTATTGAATCTCAATTGTAGTGATACACATATTAATAATATTGATGCCAAAAGATGCAAAGTTGATAATGATAGTACAACATACTAGTGGCACTGCCGTTTAGGTCATATTGGTGTAAAACACATGAAGAAACTCCATACAGATGGACTTTTGGAATCACTTGATTATGAATCTTTTGATGCTTGCGAACCATGCCTCATGGGCAAGATGACTAAGACTCCGTTCTCTGGGACAATTGAGTGAGCCACTGACTTATTAGAAATAATACATACATATGTATGCGGTCCGATGAGTGTTGAGGCTCGCGGCGGGTATCATTATTTTTTGACCTTCATAGATGATTAGAGCAGATATGGGTATATCTACTTAATGAAACATAAGTCTCAAACATTTGAAAAGTTCAAAGAATTTCAGAGTGAAGTGGAAAATCAGCGTAACAAGAAAATAAAGTTTCTACGATCTGATCACACAGGCGAATATTTGAGTTACGAGTTTGGCCTTCATTTAAAACAATGTGTAATAGTTTCGCAACTCACGCCACCTAGAATACCACAGCATAATGGTGTGTCCGAACGTCGTAACCGTAATTTATTAGATATGGTGCGTTCTACGATGTCTCTTACCATTTTACCACTATCATTTTGGGGTTATGCATTAGAGACAGCTACATTCACGTTAAATAGGGCACCAACCGTTGAGACGACACCATATGAACTGTGGTTTAGCAAGAAACCTAAGCTGTCGTTTCTTAAAGTTTGGGGTTGCGATGCTTATGTGAAAAAGCTTCAACCTGATAAGCTCGAACCCAAATCAGAAAATGTGTCTTCATAGGATTGTTGGGGAATGCAGTATTTCCAAAAAATTCCTACGATCACGCAAGATCTATCTAGGTGATGCATAGCAACGAGAGGGGAGAGTGTGTCCACGTACCCTCATAGACCAAAAGCGGAAGCGTTTAGTAACGCGGTTGATGTAGTCGAACGTCTTCACGATCCAACTGATCCAAGCACCGAACATACGACACCTCCGCGTTCAGCACACGTTCAGCTCGATGACGTCCCTTGATCTCTTGATCCAGTTGAGGACGAGCGATAGTTTCGTTAGCATGACGGCGTGATGACGGTGATGATGAAGTTACCGGCGCAGGGCTTCACCTAAGCACTACGATGATATGACAGAGGTGTGTAACTGTGGAGGGGTGCACCGCACACGGCTAAGAGAAGACTTGGTGTGTCTTTGGGGTGCCCCCTCCCACATATATAAAGGGGGGAGGAGAGGTGGCTGGCCCTAGGGGGCGCGCCATGGGGTGAGTCCTACTTGGACTCCCGGTCCAAGTAGGAGAAGAGGGGAAGGAGGAAGAGGAGAGAAGGAAGGAGGGGGCGCCTCCCCCACCCCTTGTCCAAATCGTACTAGGCAAGGAGGGGGGGGCATGTGCCACCTCCTGGCCAGCCCTCTCTCTTCTCCACTAAGGCCCATGGTGGCCCATTAACCTCCGGCAACCCCCGGTACTCCGAAACTTATCCAAAATGACTCGAATCATTCCAGTGTCCGAATGTAGTCTTCCAATATATGAATCTGTATGTCTCGACCATTTTGAGACTCCTCATCATGTCTGTGATCTCATCTGGGACTCTGAACAAACTTCAGTTCATCAAAACACGAAACTCATAATACAAATCGTCATCGAACGTTAAGCGTGCGGGCCCTACGGGTTCGAGAACTATGTAGACATGACCAAGACATATCTCCGGTCAATAACCAATAGCGGAACCTGGATGCTCATACTGGCTCCTACATATTCTATGAAGATTTTATCGGTCAAACCGCATAACAACATGCGTTGTTCCCTTTGTCATCGGTATGTTACTTGCCCGAGATTCGATCGTCGGTATCATCATACCTAGTTCAATCTCATTACCGGAAAGTCTCTTTACTCGTTCTGTAATGCATTATCCCGTGACAAACTCATTAGTCACATTGCTTGCAAGGCTTATAGTGATGTGTATTACCGAGAGGGCACAGAGATACCTCTCCGATACATGGAGTGAAAAATCCTAATCTCGATTTATACCAACTCAACAAACACCATTGGAGACACCTGTAGAGCATCTTTATAATGACCCAGTTACGTTGTGACGTTTGATAGCACACAAGGTGTTCCTCCGGTATTTGGGAGTTGCATAATCTCATAGTCTGAGGAACATGTATAAGTCATGAAGAAAGCGATAGCAATAAAACTAAACGATCATTATGCTAAGCTAACGGATGGGTCTTGTCCATCACATCATTCTCTAATGATGTGATCCCGTTCATCAAATGACACCACATGTCTATGGCTAGGAAACTTAACCATCTTTGATTAACGAGCTAGTCAAATAGAGGCATACTAGGGACACTCTGTTCGTCTATGTATCCACACATGTACTAAGTTTCCAGTTAATAAAATTCTGGCATGAATAATAAACATTTATCATGATATAATGAAATATAAATAACAACTTTATTATTGCCTCTAGGGCATATTTCCTTCAAGGATACCCAAAGGAAACTGTTGGGTACACCTTCCATCACAGATCCGAAGGCAAGATCTTTGTTGCTAAGAATGGATCCTTTCTAGAGAAGGAGTTTCTCTCGAAAGAAGTGAGTGGGAGGAAAGTAGAACTTGATTAGGTAGTTGCACCTTCTCCTGAATTGAAAAGTAGTTCATCACATAAATCAGTTCTAGTGATTCCTACACCAATTAGTGAGGAATCTAATGATGATGATCATGAAATTTCAGATCAAGTTACTACCGAACCTCGTAGGTCAACCATAGTATGATCTGCACCAGAGTGGTATGGTAATCCTTTCCAGAAGTTATGTTACTAGACCATGACTAACCTACTAACTACGAGGAAGCGATGATGAGCCTAGATTTCGCCGAAATGGCTTGAGGCCAAGAAATCTGAGATGGGATCCATGTATGAGAACAAAGTATGGACTTTGATTGACTTGAACAATGATCGGCGAGCCATTGAGATTAAATGGATCTTCAAGAGGAAGACGGACACTGATAGTAGTGTTACTATCTACAAAGCTCGAATTGTTGCAAAAGGTTTTCGACAAGTTCAAGGTGTTGACTACGATGAGAGTTTCTCACTCGTATCTATGCTTAAAGTCTGTCCGAATCAAGTTAGCTATTGCTGCATTTTATGAAATTTGGCAAATGGATGTCAAAACTGCATTCCTTAATGGATTTATTAAAGAAGAGTTGCATATGATGCAACTAGAAGGTTTTGTCAGTCCGAAAGTTGCTAACAAAGTGTGTAAGCTCCAGTGATCCATTTATGGACTGGTGCAAGCATCTCGGAGTTGGAATGTATGCTTTGATAGTGTGATCAAAGCATATGGTTTTATACAGACTTTTGGAGAAGCATGTATTTACAAGAAAGTGAGTGGGAGCTCTGTTGCATTTCTGATATTATATGTGGGTGACATATTATTGATTGGAAATAATACAGAATTTCTTGATAGCATAAAAAGGATACTTGAAGAACAATTTTTCAATGAAAGACCTCAGTGAAGCTACTTACATATTGGGCATCAAGATCTATAAAGATAGATCAAGACGCTTGATAAGACTTTCGATGAGTACATACCTTGATAAGATTTTGAAGGAGTTCAAAATGGATCAGACAAAGAAGGAGTTCTTGCCTGAGTTGTAAGGTGTGAAGTTGAGTAAAGACTCAAAACCCGACCACGGCAGAAAATAGAAAGAGAATGAAAAGTCATTCCCTATACCTCAGTCATAGGTTCTATAAAGTATGCTATGTTGTGTACCAGACCTATTGTGTACCTCACCATGAGTTTGGCAAGAGGGTACAATAGTGCTCCAGGAGTGGATCACTGGATAGCAGTCAAAATTATCCTTAATGGCATAAGGACGTGTTTCTCGGTTATGGAGGTGATAAAAATTTGTCGTAAAGGGTTACGCTGATGCAAGCTTTGACCATGATCCAGATGACTCTAAGTCTCAATCTGGATACATATTGAAAGTAGGAGCGATTAGCTAGAGTAGCTCCGTGCAGAGCATTATAGACATATTTTTTTTGCAAAATACATACAGCTCTGAATGTGGCAGAACCATTGACTAAACTTCTCTCACAAAGCAAAATATGATCACTCCACATAGCGATGTGAACTAGATTATTGACTCTAGTAAACCCTTTGAGTAATAGTCACATAGAGATGTGAACTAATCACACAAAGATGTGAACTATTGATGTTAAATCACATGACAATGTGAACTAGATTATTGACTCTAGAGCAAGTGGGAGACTGAAGGAAATATGCCCAAGAGGCAATAATAAAGTTGTTATTTATATTTCATTATATCATGATAAATGTTTATTATTCATGCTAGAATTGTATTAACCGGAAACTTAGTACATGTGTGAATACATAAACAAAACAGAGTGTCCCTAGTATGCCTCTACTTGTCTAGCTCGTTAATCAAAGATGGTTAAGTTCCCTCACCATAGACATGTGTTGTCATTTGATGAACGGGATCACATCATTAGGAGAATGATGTGATTGACAAGACCCATCCATTAGCTTAGCATAATGATCGTTTAGTTTTATTGCTATTGCTTTCTTCATGACTTATACATGTTCCTCTGACTATGAGATTATGCAACTCCCGAATACCGGAGGAACACCTTGTGTGCTATAAAATTTCACAACATAATTGGGTGATTATAAAGATGCTCTACAGGTGTCTCCGATGGTGTTTGTTGAGTTGGCATAGATCGAGATTAGGATTTGTCACTCCGTGTATCGGAGAGGTATCTCTGGACCCTCTCGGTAATGCACGTCACTATAAGCCTTGCAAGCAATGTGACTAATGAGTTAGTCATGGGATAATGCATTACGGAACGAGTAAAGAGACTTTCCGGTAACGAGATTGAACTAGGTATGATGATACCGATGATCAAATCTCGGGCAAGTAACATACCGATGACAAAGGGAATAACGCATGTTGTTATGTTTAACCGATAAACATCTTCGTAGAAAATCTAGGAGCCAATATGAGCATCCAGGTTCTGCTATTGGTTATTGACCGGAGATGTGTCTCAGCGGTCATGTCTACCGATGACGATTTATATTATGAGTTATGTGATTTGATGACCGAAGTTTGTTCGGAGTCCCGGATGAGATCATGGACATGACGAGGAGTCTCAAAATGGTTGAGAGGTAAAGATCTATATATTGGAAGGCTATATTCGGACATCGGAATGGTTCCGAGTGATTCAGGTATTTTTCGGAGTACCGGAGAGTTACAGGAATTCGCCGAGGGAAGTTAATGGGCCTTATTGGGCTTTAGTGGAGAGAGAGGGAAGAAGGGCCACGAGGTGGTGCGCGCCTCCCCCCTGCACAAACCAAATTGGACAAGGGGTGGGGCGCGGCCCCCCTTTCCTTCTCCCTCCCCCTCCTTTCCTTCTTTCCTACTCCGAAAAGGAAAGGGAATCCTACTAGGACTTGGGCGTCCTAGTAGGACTCCCTACACTTGGCGCGCCCCTAGGAGGGTCGGCATCTCTCCCTCCCTCCTTTATATACATGGGCAGGGGGCACCCCAAAGGCACTCCAAGATTTGTCTTAGCCGTGTGTGGTGCCCCCTCCACAGTTACACACCTCGGTCATATCGTTGTAGTGCTTAGGCGAAGCCCTACGTCGGTAACTTCATCATCACTGTTGCCACGTCATCGTGCTGACGGAACTCTCCCTTGTCGTCAACTGGATCAAGAGCTCAAGGGACATCATCATGCTGAACGAGTGCTGAACACGGAGGTGCCGCATGTTCGGTACTTGGATCGGTTGGATCGTGAAGACGTTCGACTACATCAACCGTGTTACTAAATGCTTCCGCTTTCGGTCTACGAGGGTACGTGGACACACTCTCCCGTCTCGTTGCTATGCATCTCCTAGATAGATCTTGCGTGATCTTAGGTAAATTTTTTGAAATATTGCGTTCCCCAACATGTGTGTAGCCTTTTTATAGTGTAGAGAGGCCACATATAAAACTTCGTCCGAATCAAAATTATTTTGATGGCCCAACAATCAAATATGGAAGCAATATAGCATGTCTAAATAATAAAACAAGTTGCTTTTTAAAAATTGTAAACATGTGACTAAGCCTTTCTCTCATCCAGCCTAACCCACTTAGTCACCTAGCCTGTCTAACACTAGCTATACAATGCAACCCCCTCTCCTCTAATTGGGAAAACCCTAAATTCTAGGAGAGAAACCCTCCACCTACGTATGGCCATCTGTCACTCTAGTCCCTGCCTCCAGCTTCAGCATAAGGTTGGATTTCTTGGGTAGTTGGCTAGCCGAAGAAGAGAGAGAGAAGCTAGTTCATCACCTTGTAATATATCTCATACACACATATATCTAGAACAAAGCAGAAGTAGAGTTTTAGCACTGTGGTGGCCTAAACCTAGGTGTTGAGGCAACAAACCTTGCAATGAGTAGTAGGGATACGAATGAGGGCTGATCCTAGATACGGAACAGGTGTGACACTAGGATTTTATGAGTTCGGGCCCCTCGCGGGGAGGTAAGAGCATCTCCAGCCGCGCCCCAACAGCCCCCCAGGCCATTTTTAGCGCCCGTGCTAAAAAACGGCCCAGTCGCGCCCCCAGGAGCCTTTTTTCGCCGGTTAGGGCCAAAACTGGCGCCGGTGGACCCATGCCAAACCCGGCACGTTGGGGGCACCCGGGGGCGCCGGGGGAATCGTTTTTGGCGCGAAAGAACGGCGGGCCTGCTGAGTCAGCGGCCCCCGCGTATCGTCGTCCTCATCTCCTCGGTTTCACATGGGGAATCAATGCCAAGACTGCCGCCGGTCAGCCTTCCATTGATTCCTCACGGGCGGCACAGTGCGGCGACACGCCCTCTCCCGCCACGTGTACACACGTTTGCCACCCCACAGCCGCTATAAAAGTTGCCCCTCCCTCGCCAGTGGACGCACTCACCCCGCAGCCTCCCTCTCTCTCTCTCGTCGCCGACGATCTCTCTTCCCCTTTCTCCCCCTCTAGCCACCATGCGCAAGCCCCACCGTTGGGAGAGTGGTTCCCCGGTGATGGAGTGGCGGCATACGGCTTCGGCCGCCGCCACCTGCACGAGTGGGAAGCGAACCTCCTCCACGAGGTGAACTACCTGGCGCCACCCAACATGCGCGTGCCGAGGCGGTGGAGGCTCAGCGCCGGGGGTGTTCCAGTCCCCCCGCAGCCCGACGTCGACCGCCCCGGCTACTTCCGCGCCGAGATCGACTGGGTTCAGGCCTCCCTGACGGAGGAGGAGCGGGACCTCTCGGAGTACGCCATGGACGACCACGCGCACTGGTGGCGTACTTCCAATGCCGGTACAAGGAGCGGCTCGCCTCCACCAACAACGCATCGGTGGTAAGGGGGCGCAACAACAGTGATGGCCGCGGCCTGTGGTGGGGCACCTCGGCCGCATGCTCCACGCCATCCGCGAGTACCTTGCGGGCGGCAACGATCCACCGTTCCAGTACCCGGCGGCCCCAGGCCCCCGTCAGAGTGGTGGCCCGTGGCTGCTGAGGCGCATGCTGGGCAGGTCCTCCTCCTCTTCCCGTTCCTTGATACGTCTCCAACGTATCTATAAATTTTTATTTTCCATGATATTATATTATCTATTTTGGATGTTTTATATGCATTAATATGCTATTTTATATTATTTTGGGGACTAACCTATTAACCTAGAGCCCAGTGCCAGTTTCTGTTTTTTTGCTTGTTTTTTAGCTTCACAGAAAAGGAATATCAAACTGAGTCCAAACAGAATAAAACTTTCGTGATGAATTTTCTTCGACCAGAAAACACCCAGGGGACCTGGAGTCCAAGTCAGAAGAGCCGTGAGGCGGCGGCAAGGGTGGAGGGCGCCCCCCTAGGGGGCACCCCTACCTTGCCACCCCCTCGGGACTCCTATGACCTAGCCCTTGGTCATATGTATTCACATATATTCCAGAACCTCCAGAAGCATCCACGAAAACACTTTTACACCACCGCAACCTTCTGTTCCCGTAAGATCCCATTTTGAGGCCTTTTTCGGCATCCTGCCGGAGGGGGATTCGATCACGGAGGGCATCTACATCAACTCTATTACCCTACAGGTCCATAGCTAGTAGCTAGATGGCTTCTTCTCTCTCTCTCTCTCTCTCTTTGATTCTCAATACCATGTTCTCCTCAATGTTCTTGGATATCTATCCGATGTAATCTTCTTTTGCGGTGTGTCTGTCGAGATCCGATGAATTCTGGATTTATGATTAGATTATCTATGAATATTATTTGAATCTTCTCTGAATTCTTATATGCATGATTTGATATCTTTGTAATTCTCTTCGAACTATCGATTTGGCTTGGCCAACTAGATTGGTTTTTCTTGCAATGGGAGAAGTGCTTAGCTTTGGGTTCAATCTTGTGGTGTCCTCACCCAGTGACAAAGTAGGGGTAACGAGGCACGTATTGTATTGTTGCCATCGAGGATAAAAAGATAGGTTTACATCTTATTGCTTGAGTTTATTCCTCTACATCATGTCATCTTACTTAAAGCGTTACTCAGTTCTTTATGAACTTCTAAAACAATTTTCTAAAAGATTTTCCCTTTTCTTCTCCCTTCTCCCATTCGCTCTTTCGTTTGCTCGTTCGCTAGATCGATTGTTGCCACCATGTCTGATTCTGGGGAGGTTATCCTTAAAAATCTTGAGGAAAAACTTGGATTTTGTTCTTTGGATCATGAAACTGAAACTTCTCCTAGTTACAAAGCAAAAACTTTTCATGTGGGAGATGGTAATATTATTGGGAAAAGTGTTATTCAAGAATTCTTTGATTTTACGGGATCTATGCCCATTAGTAAAAAAATCTATTCTTCTTGATACAAATTGTTATGCGGATGCCATTGTTATGCTTGTTGAGAAACTATAAAGAAAATTTGTGCACATCCATCCAGCTTTGCAAAAGGTGTTTTACGAACTTCCCAACATTAATCATCCTATAGCTAAAAAGATTGCCACCATCATCCTTATGTGAGAATTTGATTTTATAATACAAGAGGCTAGGGATATTTTTTGCTTTTTATAATAAATATGTTTAACACCCTCCGATTGAAGATATCCTCCATGATAAAGAAACTATGCGTAGTTTGGAATCTAAGGACTATCAATCTTACAGTGAAAATCTTAGGAGGAGAGTACCTTATGCAAAAATCTCTCAAGCTTTGTACCTTGAGGCCTACGAGGAATTTGATTGTATTACAAGGGGAATTTATGTAGGATTTAATAGGGACTGGTTAAATAAGATGATGAAGGAACCCGTTAGAAACGAAATACGTGTTTTATATGATGATATTTATGGTGATGATCCTGATTACGGGTTTATGAATGTCAAAATCATTGATCAAAGTCCTTTTCATGATTTAAGTTCATCTACTAGAAATAAAGGAAATGATAGATTTGTTAAGACGAGTTTTGGAAGATTTGATGAGAAAGGAATTGCATACCAAAGATGACAATACTTAGATCTATGTTTTTGTGCCTGGCTAAGGGCGTTAAACAATAGCACTTGTTGGGAGGCAACCCAATTTCATTTTTTGTTCTTGCTTTTTTGGTCCTGTTTTGCAATAAATAATTTATCTAGCCTTTGTTTAGATGTGTTTTTGTGTTTTAATTAGTGTTTGTGCCAAGTAAGACCTTTGGGATAGCTTATGGTGATAGTTGATTTGATCTTGCTGAAAAGTAGAAACTTTTGCGCTCAGGAAAACAATTCTCATTTTTAGCAGAAGCATGATAAAATACTGATTCATTTTGTATAAGATTAAGATACAAATTTCCTATGCTGTCCCAAATTTTCAGAATTTTTGAAGTTACAGAAGTGTTTGAGAGTTATAGATTGCTATAGACTATTCTATTTTTGACAGATTCTGTTTTCTTTGTGTTGTTTGCTTATTTTGATGAATCTATGGGTAGTATCGGGGGGTATGAACCATGGATAAGTTGGAACATAGTAGATATTACACCAATATAAGTAAAGAATGAGTTCACAACAGTACAATAAGTGGTGATTTATTTTCTTATACTAACGGATCTCATGAGATTTTCTGTTGAGTTTTGTGTTGTGAAGTTTTCAACTTTTGGGTAAAAGATTTGATGGACTTTGGAATAAGGAGTGGCAAGAGCATAATCTTGGGGATTCCCAAGGCACCCCAAGGTAATATTCAAGGACAACCAAGAGCCTAAGCTTGGGGATGCCCCAGAAGGCATCCCCTCTTTCGTCTTCGTCTATCGGTAACTTTACTCGAGGCTATATTTTTATTCACCACATGATATGTATTTTGCTTGGAGCGTCTTATATGATATGAGACTTTGCTTTTTATTTTGCCACAATCATCCTTGTGGTACACACCTTTTGAGAGGGACATGCATGAATCATGATTTATTAGAATACTCTATGTGCTTCACTTATGTCTTTTGAGCTAGGCAATTTTGCTCTAGTACTTCACTTATATCTTTTTAGAGCACGGTGGTGGTTTTATTTTATAGAAATTGTTGAACTCTCATGCTTCACTTATATTATGTTGAGAGTCTCTTTAAACAGCATGGTAATTTTCTTTGGTTATGAATTTAGTCCTAATATGATAGGCATCCAAGAGGGATATAATAAAAACTTTCATATAAAGTGCATTGAATACTAGGAGAAGTTTGATTCCTTATGATTGTTTTGAGATATGAGGATGGCGATATTAGAGTCATGCTAGTGACTAATTGTGAATTGGAGAAATAGTTTTGTTAAAGTTTGTGATTCCCGTAGCATGCACGTATGGTGAACCGTTATGTAACGAAGTTGGACCATGAGGTATTTAATGATTGTCTTCCTTATGAGTGGCGGTCGGGGACGAGCGATTGTCTTTTCCTACCAATCTTTCCCCCTAGGAGCATGCGTGTAGTACTTTGTTTCCATGACTAATATATTTTGTATGTGTTCTTTATGACTAATGTTGAGTCCATGGATTATACGCACTCTCACCCTTCCACCATTGCTTGCCTCTCTAGTACCGCGCAACTTTCGCCGGTACCTTACACCCACCATATACCTTCCTCAAAACAGCCACCATACCTATCTGTTATGGCATTTCCATAGCCATTCCGAGATATATTGCCATGCAACTTTCACCGTTCCGTTTATTATGACACACTTCATCATTGTCATATTGTTTTGCATGATCATCTAGTTGACATCGTATTTATGGCAAATCCACCTTTCATATATTTTTTATACATGTCGCTCTTGATTCATTGCACATCACGGTACACCACCGGAGGCATTCATATAGAGTCATATTTTTGGTCTAAGTATCAAGTTGTAGTTCTTGAGTTGTAAGTAATAAAAGTGTGATGATCTTCATTATTAGAGCATTGCCCCATGTGAGGAAAAAATTAGATAGTCCAAAGAAGCCAACAAAAAAAGAGGCCAAGAAGCCAAACAAAAAAAATGAGAGAAAAGAGAGAAGGGGCAATGTTACTATCCTTTTTCCACACTTGTGCTTCAAAGTAGCACCATGTTCTTCATGATAGAGAGTCTCCTATGTTGTCACTTTTATATACTAGTGGGAATTTTTCATTATGGAACTTGGCTTGTATATTCCAACGATGGGCTTCCTCAAATTGCCCTAGGTCTTCGTGAGCAAGCAAGTTGGATGCACACCCACTTAGTTTATTTTTGAGCTTTCATACACCTATAGCTCTAGTGTATCCGTTGCATGGCAATCCCTACCCACTCACATTGATATCTATTGATGGGCATCTCCATAGCCCGTTGATACGCCTAGTTGATGTGAAACTATCTCCTTCTTTTTTGTCTTATCCACAACCACCATATTCTATTCCACCTATAGTGTTATCTCCATGGCTCACGCTCATGTATTGCGTGAAAGTTGAAAAGGTTTGAGAACACCAAAAGTATGAAACAATTGCTTGGCTTGTCATCGGGGTTGTGCATGATTTGTGTATTTTGTGTGATGAAGATGGAGCATAGCCAGACTATATGATTTTGTAGGGATAGCTTTCTTTGGCCATGTTATTTGAGATGACATAATTGCCTTGTTAGTATGCTTGAAGCATTATTGTTTTTATGTCAATATTAAACTTTTGTTTTGAATCTCATGGATCTAAACATTCATGCCACAATAAAGAAAATTACATGGATAAATATGTTAGGTAGCATTCCACATCAAATTTCTATTTTTATCATTTAACTACTCGAGGACGAGAAGGAATTAAGCTTGGGCATGCTTGATACGTCTCCAACGTATCTATAATTTTTTATTGTTCCATGCTATTATATTATCTATTTTGGATGTTTTATATGCATTAATATACTAGTTTATATTATTTTTTGGACAAACCTATTAACCTAGAGCCCAGTGCCAGTTTCTGTTTTTTCCTTGTTTTTTAGCTTCGCAGAAAAGGAATATCAAACGGAGTCCAAAGGGAATAAAACTTTTGCGATGATTTTTCTTGGACCAGAAGACACCCAGGGGACTTGGATCCCAAGTCAGAAGAACCACGAGGCGGCGGCAAGGGTGGAGGGCGTGCCCTAGTGGGGGGCGCCCCCTACCTTGCCACCCCATCGGGAGTCCTCTGACCTAGCCCTTGGCCCTATATATTTACATATATTCCAAAACCTCTAGGAGCATCCATGAAAACACTTTTCCACCACCGCAACCTTCTATTCCCTTGAGATCCCATCTTGGGGCCTTTTCCGGCATCCTGCCAGAGGGGGATTCGATCACGGAGGGCATCTACATCAACTCTATTGCCCTTCCGATGAAGCATAAGTAGTTTACCTCAGGCCTACGGGTCCAGTGCTAGTAGCTAGATGACTTCTTCTCTCTTTGATTCTCAATACCATGTTCTCCTCAATGTTCTTGGATATATATCCGATGTAATCTTCTGTTGCGGTGTGTTTGTCGAGATCCGATGAATTGTGGATTTATGATCAGATTATCTATGAATATTATTTGAATCTTCTCTGAATTATTATATGCATGATTTGATATCTTTGTAATTCCCTTCGAACTATCGATTTGGTTTGGCCAACTAGATTGATTTTTCTTGAAATGGGAGAAGTGCTTCGGGGTTCAATCTTGCGATGTCCTCACTGAAGGAAATATGCCCTACAGGCAATAATAAAGTTGTTATTTATATTTCATTATATCATAATAAATGTTTATTATTCATGCTAGAATTGTATTAACCGGAAACTTAGTACATGTGTGAATACATAGACAAACAGAGTGTCACTAGTTTGCCTCTACTTGACTAGCTCATTGAATCAATGATGGTTATGTTTCCTAACCATAGACATGAGTTGTCATTTGATTAACGGGGTCACATCATTAGAGAATGATCTGATTGACTTGATGCATCCGTTAGCTTAGCACGACGATCGTTTAGTTTGTTGCTATAGCTTTCTTCATGACTTATACATGTTCCTATGACTATGAGATTATGCAACTCCCGAGTACCGGAGGAACACTTTGTGTGCTACCAAACATCACAAGGTAACTGGGTGATTATAAAGGTGCTCTATAGGTGTCTCCGATGGTGCTTGTTGAGTTGGCATAGATCGAGATTAGGATTTGTCACTCCGATTGTCGGAGAGGTATCTCTGGGCCCTCTCGGTAATGCACATCACTATAAGCCTTGCAAGCATTGTGACTAATAAGTTAGTTGTGGGATGATGTATTATGGAACGAGTAAAGAGACTTGCCTGTAATGAGATTGAACTATGTATGAGGATACCGACGATCGAATCTCGGGAAAGTAATATACTGATGACAAAGCGAACAACGTATGTTGTTATGCGGTTTGACCGATAAAGATCTTCATAGAATATGTAGGAACCAATATGAGCATCCATTTTCCGCTATTGGTTATTGACCGGAGACGAGTCTCTGCCATGTCTACATAGTTCTCGAACCCGTAGGGTCCGCACGCTTAAAGTTTGGTGACGATCGGTATTATGAGTTTATGTGTTTTGATGTACCGAAGGTAGTTCAGAGTCCCGGATGTGATCACGGACATGACGAGGAGTCTCGAAATGGTCAAGGCGTAAAGATTGATATATTGGACGGCTATGTTGGGACAACGGAAGTGTTCCGGATGGTTTTGGAGAAAATTAGAGTGCCGGAGGGGTTACCGGAACCCCCCGGGGAAGTATTGGGCCTTAGTGGGCCTGAGGGGATAGAGAGGGCATAAGCCCAGGAGGTGGCGCGCACCCTCCCATGAGGAGTCCGAATTGGACTAGGGGAGGGGGGCGCGGTGCTACCTCTTGAGCACTGCGTTGGTTTTCCCCGAAGAGGAAGGGATGATGCAGCAAAGTAGCGTAAGTATTTCCCTTAGTTTTTGAGAACCAAGGTATCAATCCAGTAGGAGGCTACGCGCGAGTCCCTCGTACCTGAACAAAACAAATAAATCCTCGCAACCAACGCGAATAGGGGTTGTCAATCCCTACACGGCCACTTACGAGAGTGAGATCTGATAGATATGATAAGGGTAATATTTTTGGTATTTTTGTGATAAAGATGCAAAGTAAAATAAAGGCAAAGTAAAAAAGCAAAGGAAATAACTAAGTACTAGGAGATTAATATGATAAAGATAGACCCGGGGGCCATAGGTTTCACTAGTGGCTTCTCTCGAGAGCATAAGTATTCTATGGTGGGTGAACAAATTACTGTTGAGCAATTGACAAAATTGAGCATAGTTATGAGAATATCTAGGTATGATCATGTATATAGGCATCACGTCCGAGACAAGTAGACTGACTCCTGCCTGCATCTACTACTATTACTCCACTCATCGACCGCTATCCAGCATGCATCTAGAGTATTAAGTTAAAAACAGAGTAACACCTTAAGCAAGATAACATGATGTAGAGGGATAGACTCATGCAATATGATGAAAACCCCATATTGTTATCCTTGATGGCAACAATACAATACGTGCCTTGCTGCCCCTACTGTCACTGGGAAAGGACACCGCAAGATTGAACCCAAAGCTAAGCACTTCTCCCATTGCAAGAAAGATCAATCTTGTAGGCCAAACCAAACTGATAATTTGAAGAGACTTGCAAAGATAACCAATCATACATAAAAGAATTCAGAGAAGATTCAAATATTATTCATAGATAGACTTGATCATAAACCCACAATTCATCGGTCTCAACAAACACATCGCAAAAAGAAGATTACATCGAATAGTTCTCCACAAGAGAGGGGGAGAACATTGTATTGAGATTCAAAAAGAGAGAAGAAGCCATCTAGCTAATAACTATGGACCCATAGGTCTGAGGTAAACTACTCACACTTCATCGGAGATGCTATGGTGTCGATGTAGAAGCCCTCCGTGATCGATGCCCCCTCCAGCGGAGCTCCAGAACAGGCCCCAAGATGGGATCTCGTGGATACAGAAAGTTGTGGCGGTAGAATTAGGTTTTTGGCTCCGTATCTGATCGTTTGAGGGTATGTAGGTATATATAGGAGGAAGGAGTACGTCGGTGGAGCAACATGGGGCCCACGAGGGTGGAGGGCGCGCCTGGGGGTGGGGGTAGGCGCGCCCCCTACCTCGTGGCCTCCTCTTTTGTGTCTTGATGTAGGGTCCAAGTCTCCCGGGTCTTGTTTGCTGAGAAAATCACGTTCCCGAAGGTTTCATTCCGTTTGGACTCCGTTTGATATTCCTTTTCTTCGAAACCCTAAAACAGGCAAAAAACAGCAATTCTGGCCTGGGCCTCCGGTTAATAGGTTAGTCCCAAAAATAATATAAAAGTGGATAATAAAGCCCAATAATGTCCAAAACAGTAGATAATATAGCATGGAGCAATCAAAAATTATAGATACGTTGGAGACGTATCAAGCATCCCCAAGCTTAATTCCCGCTCGTCCTCGAGTAGGTAAATGATAAAAACAGTATTTTTGATGCGGAGTGCTACTTGGCATAATTTTAATGTAATTCTTCTTAATTGTGGTATGAATATTCAGATCCGAAAGATTCAAGACAAAAGTTTAATATAAAAATAATAATACTTCAAGCACACTTACAAAGCAATTATGTCTTCTCAAAATAACATGGCCAAAGAAACTTATCCCTACAAAATCATATAGTCTGGCTATGCTCCATCTTCACCACAAAAAATATTTTAATCATGCACAACCCCGATGACAAGCCAAGCAATTGTTTCATACTTTTGACATTCTCAAAACTTTTTCAATTTTCACGCAATACATGAGCGTGAGCCATGGACATAGCACTATAGGTGGAATAGAACGGTGGTTGTGGAGAAGACAAAAAAGGGGAAGATAGTCTCACATCAACTAGGCGTATCAACGGGCTATGGAGATGCCCGTCAATAGATATCAATGTGAGTGAGTAGGGATTGCCATGCAACGTATGCACTAGAGCTATAAGTGTATGAAAGCTCAAAAAGAAACTAAGTGGGTGTGCATCCAACTTGCTTGCTCATGAAGACCTAGGGCAATTTGAGGAAGCCCATCATCGGAATATACAAGCCAAGTTCTATAATGAAAAATTCCCACTAGTATATGAAAGTGATAACATGAGAGACTCTCTACTATGAATATCATGGTGCTACTTTGAAGCACAAGTGTGGTAAAAGGATAGTAACATTGTCCCTTCTCTCTTTTTCTCTCATATTTTTTTCTTTTTTTATTTGTGCCTTTTCTATTTTTTATGGCCTCTTTTCTTTCTCTTTTTTTATTTTTCGTCCGGAGTCTCGTCCCGACTTGTGGGGGAATCATAGTCTCCATCATCCTTTCCTCACTGGGACAATGCTCTAATAATGATGATCATCACACTTTTATTTTTCTTACAACTCAAGAATTACAACTCGATACTTAGAACAAAATATGACTCTATATGAATGCCTCCGGCGGTGTACCGGGATATGCAATGACTCATGAGTGACATGTATGAAAGAATTATGAACGGTGGCTTTGCCACAAATACGATGTCGACTACATGATCATGCTAAGCAATATGACAATGATGGAGTGTGTCATAATAAATGGAACGGTGGAAAGTTGCATGGCAATATATCTCGGAATGGCTATGGAAATGCCATAATAGGTAGGTAGGGTGGCTGTTTGAGGAAGGTATATGGTGGGTGTATGATACCGGCGAAAGGTGCGCGGTATTAGAGAGGCTAGCAAAGGTGGAAGGGTGAGAGTGTGTATAATCCATGGACTCAACATTAGTCATAAAGAACACATATACTTATTGCAAAAATCTACAAGTTATCAAAGCAAATTATTACGCTCATGCTCCTAGGGGGATAGATTGGTAGGAAAAGACCATCGCTCGTCCCCGACCACCACTCATAAGGAAGACAATCAAAAAATAAATCATGCTCCGACTTCATCACATAACGGTTCACCATACGTGCATGCTACGGGAATCACAAACTTTAACACAAGTATTCTTCAAATTCACAACTACTCTACTACCACAACTTTAATATCACCATCTTCATATCTCAAAACAATTATCAAGCATCGAACTTCTCATAGTATTCAACATACTCATAAGAAAGTTTTATTATTAATCTTGGATACCAAGCATATTAGAATTTTAAGAAAATTACCATGCTATTTAAGACTCTCAAAATAATCTAAGTGAAGCATGAGAGATCAATAGTTTATATAAAACAAATCCACCACCGTGCTCTAAAATATATAAGTGAAGTACCAGAGCAAAACTACATAACTCAAAAGATATAAGCGGAGCACATAGAGTATTCTAAAATATTCCAAATCATACATGGCTCTCTCAAAAGGTGTGTACAGCAAGGATGATTGTGGTAAACTAACAAATAAAGACTCAAAGCATACAAGACACTCCAAGCAAAACACATATCATGTGGCGAATAAAAATATAGCTCCAAGCAAAGTTACCGATGGAAGTAGACGAAAGAGGGGATGCCTTCCGGGGCATCCCCAAGCTTTGGCTTTTAGGTGTCCTTAGATTATCTTGGGGGTGCCATGGGAATCCCCATGCTTAGGCTCTTGCCACTCCTTGTTCCATAATCCATCAAATCTTTACCCAAAACTTGAAAACTTCACAACACAAAACTTAAAGTAGGAAATCTCGTGAGCTCCGTTAGCGAAAGAAAATAAAAGACCACTTCAAGGTACTGTAATGAACTCATTTTTCTTTATATTGATGTTATACCTACTGTATTCCAACTTCTCTATGGTTTATAAACTATTTTACTAGCCATAGATTCATCAAAATAAGCAAACAACACACGAAAAACAGAATCTGTCAAAAACAGAACAGTCTGTAGTAATCTGTAGCTAGCGCAAGATATGGAACCCCAAAAATTCTAAAATAAATACCTGAACGTGAGGAATTTATCTATTAATCATCTGCAACAATAATTAACTAAATAGCACTTCCCAAATAAAAATGGCAGTATTTCTCGTGAGCGCCAAAGTTTCTGTTTTTTACAGCAAGTGTAACAAGACTTTCCCCAAGTCTTCCCAACGGTTCTACTTGGCACAAACACTAATTAAACACAAAAAACACAACCAAAACAGAGGCTAGATAAATTATTTATTACTAAACAGGAGCAAAAAGCAAGGAATAAAAATAAAATTGGGTTGCCTCCCAACAAGCGATATCGTTTAACGCCCCTAGCTAGGCATAACAAGAAAGGATAGATCTAGGTATTGCCATCTTTGGTAGGAAATCCATAAGTGGCTCTCATAATAGATTCATAAGGTAATTTAATTTTATTTCTAGGAAAGTTTTCCATGTCTTTCCTTAATGGAAATTGGAATCTAATATTTCCTTCCTTCATATCAATAATTGCACCAATCCTTCTAAGGAAAGGTCTACCAAGAATAACAGGACATGAAGGATTGCAATCTATGTCAAGAACAATAAAATCTATGGGCATATAGTTCCTGTTTGCAACAATAAGAACATCATTAATTCTTCCCATAGGTTTCTTAATAGTGGAATCCGCAAGGTGAAAATTTAAAGAGCAATCATCAAAATCACAGAAACCTAACAAATCACACAAAGTCTTTGGAATCGTGGAAACACTAGCACCCAAATCACATAAAGCATAGCATTAATGATCTTTAATTTTAATTTTAATATTTGGTTCCCACTCATCATAAAGATTTCTAGGGATAGAAACTTCCAATTCAAGTTTTTCTTCATAAGATTGCATCAAGGCATCAACGATATGTTTAGTAAACGCTTTATTTTGACTATAAGCATGAGGAGAATTTAGAACGGATTGTAACAAGGAAATATAATCAATCAAAGAGCAATTTTCATAGTTAATCCATAATAGTGGGTTTAGCAACATCTAGGGTTTATTTCTTCAATCCCACTTTTATCAATTTTAGCATCAAGATCAACAAATTCCGAATTCTTGGAACGCCTTCTAGGTAAAGGTGGATCATATTTAGTCCCATCATTATCAAGATTCATATTGCAAAACAAAGATTTAATAGGGGACACATCAATAACTTTTATATCTTCATCATTATTTTCATAGGAACTAGAAGAACACGCTCTTATAAAGGCATCTTTCTTAGCACACATCCTAGCGGTTCTTTCTTTGTACTCATCAATGGAAATTCTCAAGGCTTTGAGAGACTCATTGATATCATGCTTAGGTGGAATAGATCTAAGTTTCAAAAAATCAACATCAAGAGAAATTCTATCAACGTTCCTAGCCAACTCATCAATCTTAAGAAATTTTTCTTCAATCAAAGCAATGAAATTCTTTTGCGAAGTAATAAATTCTTTAATATTAGATTCAAAATCAGAGGGCATCTTACTATAATTTCCATAAGAATTGTTTTAGGAATTACCATAATTATTAGAGGGATTACTAGGATAAGGCCTAGGATTGAAATTTCCTCTATACGCGTTGTTACCAAAATTGTTCCTACCAACAAAATTCACATCCATAGATTCATTATTATTCTCAATCAAAGTAGACAAGGGCATATCATTAGGATCATAAGAAACACTCTTATTAGCAAATAGTTTCATAAGTTCATCCATCTTTCCACTCAAAACATCAATTTCTTCTATTGCATGCACCTTTTTATTAGTAGATCTTTCAGTATGCCATTGAGAATAATTAACCATAATATTATCTAGGAGTTTAGTAGCTTCTCCTAAAGTGATTTCCATAAAAGTGCCTCCCGTGGCCAAATCTAAAAGATTTCTAGAAGCAGAATTCAATCCGGCATAAATTTATTGTATAATCATCCACAAATTTAAACCATGAGTAGGGAAATTACATATCATTAGTTTCATTCTCTCCCAAGCTTGTGAAACATGTTCATGATCAAGTTGCTTAAAATTCATAATATCGTTTCTAAGAGAGATGATCTTAGTGGGAGGAAAATACTTAGAGATAAAAGCATCTTTGCACTTATTCCATGAATCAATACTATTTTTAGGCAAAGACGAAAACCAAGCTTTAGCACGATCTCTAAGCGAAAAAGGAAATAGCTTCAATTTAACAATATCATTATCCACATCTTTCTTCTTTTGCATGTCACACAAATCAACAAAGCTATTTAGATGGGTAGCGGGATCTTCACTAGGAAGGCCGGAAAACGGATCTTTCATAACAAGATTCAGCAAAGCAGTATTAATTTCACAAGATTCAGCATCGGTAAGAGGAGCAATCGGAGTGCTAATAAAATCATTGTTGTTGGTATTGGTGAAGTCACATAATTTAGTATTATCTTGAGCCATCGTGACAAACAAGCAACTAACACACAAGCAAACAAAAAGCAAACGGGCAAAAAGAGGCAAATAGAGAAAGTGATGGAGGATAGAGAGGGCGAATAAAACGGCAAGGGTGAAGTGGGGGAGAGGAAAACAAGAGGCAAATGGCAAATAATGTAATGCGGGAGATAAGCGTATATGATGGGTACTTGGTATGTTGACTTTGCGTAGACCTCCCCGGCAACGGCGCCAGAAATCCTTCTTGCTACCTCTTGAGCACTGCGTTGGTTTTCCTCGAAGAGGAAGGGATGATGCAGCAAAGTAGCGTAAGTATTTCCCTCAGTTTTTGAGAACCAAGGTATCAATCCAGTAGGAGGCTACGCGCGAGTCCCTCGTACCTGCACAAAACAAATAAATCCTTGCAACCAACTCGAATAGGGGTTGTCAATCCCTACACGGCCACTTACGAGAGTGAGATCTGATAGATATGATAAGGGTAATATTTTTGGTATTTTTGTGATAAAGATGCAAAGTAAAATAAAGGCAAAGTAAAAAGCACAGGAAATAACTAAGTAGTAGGAGATTAATATGATAAAGATAGACCCGGGGCCATAGGTTTCACTAGTGGCTTCTCTCGAGAGCATAAGTATTCTACAGTGGGTGAACAAATTACTGTTGAGCAATTGGCAGAATTGAGCATAGTTATGAGAATATCTAGGTATGATCATGTATATAGGCATCACGTCCGAGACAAGTAGACCGACTCCTGCCTGCATCTACTACTATTAGTCCACTCATCGACCGCTATCCATCATGCATCTAGAGTATTAAGTTAAAAACAGAGTAACGCCTTAAGCAAGATGACATGATGTAGAGGGATAGACTCATGCAATATGATGAAAACCCCATCTTGTTATCCTCGATGGCAACAATACAATACGTGCCTTGTTGCCCCTACTGTCACTGGGAAAGGACACCGCAAGATTGAACCCAAAGCTAAGCACTTCTCCCGTTGCAAGAAAGATCAATCTAGTAGGCCAAACCAAACTGATAATTCGAAGAGACTTGCAAAGATAACCGATCACACATAAAAGAATTCAGAGAAGATTCAAATATTATTCATAGATAGACTTGATCATAAACCCACAATTCATCGGTCTCAACAAACACACCGCAAAAAGAAGATTACATCGAATAGTTCTCCACAAGAGAGGGGGAGAACATTGTATTGAGATCCAAAAATAGAGAAGAAGCCATCTAGCTTATAACTATGGACCCGTAGGTCTGAGGTAAACTACTCACACTTCATCGAAGAGGCTATGGTGTTGATGTAGAAGCCCTCCGTGATCGATGCCCCCTCCGGCGGAGCTCCGGAACAGGCCCCAAGATGGAATCTCATGGATACAGAAAGTTGCGGCAGTGGAATTAGGTTTTTGGCTCTGTATTTGATCGTTTGGGGGTACGTAGGTATATATAGGAGGAGGGAGTACGTCGGTGGAGCAACAGGGGGCCCACGAGGGTGGAGGGCGCGCCTGAGGGGGTAGGCGTGCCCCCTACCTCGTGGCCTCCTATTTTGTGTCTTGACGTAGGGTCCAAGTCTCCCGGGTCTTGTTTGTTGAGAAAATCACGTTCCCAAAGGTTTCATTCCGTTTGGACTCCGTTTGATATTCCTTTTCTTCGAAACCCTAAAACAGGCAAAAAACAGCAATTCTGGGTTGGGCCTACGGTTAATAGGTTAGTCCCAAAAATAATATAAAAGTGGATAATAAAGCCCAATAATGTCCAAAACAGTAGATAATATAGCATGGAGCAATGAAAAATTATAGATACGTTGGAGACGTATCAAGCGACCCCTCTTTCCCTCTCCCTCTCCCTCTCTTTCCTTCCCCCTTTCCCCTTCCTAGTAAGACTAGGAAAGGATAAATCCTGCTCCTACTAGGAGGAGGATTCCTCCTCTCCTTGGTGCGCACCAAGGCCGGCCAGCCTCCCCCTTGCTCCTTTATATACGGGGGCGGGGGGGGGGGCACCTAAAGTAACACAAGTTGATTGTTCCAAGCCATCTGCGGTCACTACGTCACTACAAGAAATACGGCCAATTATGACTCCCCATTTTGGTCGTTAATTTGTCATTGTTTTCGTTTATTGACCTTTTTTGACCAAATTTGGAAGGTCAACAGTTGACCATCAAGAACGAACAAACGTGACCTTCTCTGGAATTTTGGTCATGGCCGCCCTTGACCAAAATTTTGGTCATTTTAAATCTTTGACGAAAATTATGGTCACTACTAATGAGCCTAGACCACGTAGGATCTGATGTGGCCGAGCCAACTTGGCACATGCGATGACATGGATACCATGTAGGATCGGTCCAAATCAGTTGTTTTAATGGGCTGAGCCAATAATCAGCCCCTTTTAATTTACTTTGGCCACAACAAGCATGGGTCGAGCCCAATAGATCAGTTCTTGGGCTGTGGTGTGCAACCCATTTATTTAATCCATCATTAACTGGGCCAGCCCTTTTATCTACCCAACAAAAACATTTTGATTTTTTTCCATAAAAAAATATATTTGGCCTTGAAACGGTCCAACCCACTCACACAATTTATTTTTTCAATCCAGCCCTTATTGAAATGCGACCAACAACAACCAACAGTATCTCAAAAACAAAAATACATTGGCAATTTGGCAGTCAGCCAACACATGAGAATATAATGATGATAATAATAATATAATTCTCCAGGATTTCAATAAGTTAGGCCCAACAGTATCATTACACCATAGGTTCATAAGATGCACCAACCAATATAACACAACCAGTAGCTTAGTATTATTACCCCATGTTCATAATATGGCACATGTCCATATTGTGCACTAGTAACCAGTAACATAAGATGGCACCAACCAAAACAACACATCCAGTGAGGGAATCTGCTGGAGGGCCATTCTTTAGTGAGAAAAGGTCAGCAACAACATCACTCTTTGGTTCTTCACCTTCTGGTACCTCTTGTTCCATAGCACTTTCCATGTTAGCCTGACATTTAAAGAAAGATCTACACATGAGCAAAGTACTATGTCCATCAATATATTGCAGTTGGTTATGAATGACTAGGAAACTTTATAAGCAAACTATTCAAGAATAGATGTCCTAGTAGCAGAATTTAAGAAGCTAACATCATGATACTAATACAACACCTGACATTTTGAAAGAAAGACTGGAAAATCTAAACTGCACACGACGCACACCCGCGTCCCGGGAGGCAACTGCTGCACGAGATTAGCTACAGTGCGGTGCACTGTTTGCTCAATACAGACTAGCAGTGATTGCTACATGGGATGGCCAACACATGATTTTGTATATATCTCTGGAATAGAATGTTGACAAAATAATAATCCAATCTACATGCTACTAATTAAGTAGTAGTTATTCGAAAAGTTTGTAGCAGGCAAGGAGAACAAATCAATCTTGGCAATTACAATTTTTTGCAGGTTACTATTAGCTACATGAAATAAGCATGGCACCAAGTTTACCAAACAAGTAAGCATGCAAAACAAACCATTGTTGAAATTTAAATCAGGCACGTAGCTTAAATGGGAACATGTAGCAGACAAGAACGTAGCACTTTTCAGGAGCACATATGTTGTTTCTTTAGTACAATATACAATATCAAATAAATCCACTGCAACAAGTCCTAATCATTTCATTCAGATCATATATGAAATGACACGAGTTTCTCCATTCTAAAAGCTAGTAAGATAGATGCTTCAACCAATCAATAGACAAATAATCAGAGAGTATACAATGCTCTCTCTTAATTACCAGTGTCCAACGACAAAGCAATGCCTGTTGGACTGCGACAGGGACTGAAATTGACTGAATAATGTCACATTTTGAGTACCAAAAATATGTGCAATGCGATTAGGAAAGGAAACATAGCAGCCATGAAACAGAGGACTGGGACAAACAAACAAACTATAACAAAACATGAATCATATACTCTACTATTTTGAATGAACCATCTCTATCAGATCCTCGAGCAGAGATCATATAATGCGATCAAGTGTAGCAAGGACGAGGTAAACAAGCCACATCGACACGGTAGAGAATACTAGAAACTGACTAACGCTTGAGCTGACCCCTCCGCTTTGAGAGGACGACGATCTGTTTATTGAGCGTCTTTCTGGTTGTGTCCTTAAGGAGAGGGCAGTGGCAGGAGCGGCCACAAACATGGAAATTAGTCAGACCCACGACCCGTGTACGCTCTCACCACCAGAGAGGAGGTGCATTGCATACAAGCTCCTTTGGGTCTATGAGAGCTAGAGCGAGGTGGGGTCAGTAAAAATCAAGGATGCTGCTGTTCTGGGTCAAGCTAAGTAAAAAAATCAAGGGCATAACAGATTCAAGTCAACAAAAATTAATATGTGCATGTGATAGGAAAGATCACAGGAAATAGACTACCCTGATCAAGTATACTATAACATCGAAAAAGTCAAACAAGCTCATTGTGCATTTTATTTTTCAGTGTGAGACACAATAAGCATAAGTAGCCACTAGCAAAATAACGTGCTATCTACATGCCCTATTATCTGCAACAATGACATTAGGCGATGAAGAACAATATATTTCCAATGCAATATGTTAGCCAAACACACCCTGCCATGCCAATCATCTCATGATACAATAAAATGTCTAGAAAAATCTATTGAATGGCATCAGTCCAGATTTATATCTGGTGTGCTAGTAAATCTGGACCATCGATGAACATCAAACATATCAAGAAAAACAGTACATCAAGGCATCGACCTAATTTCAGTAAGCAAATCAACTCAATTTAAAGAGCTAGATGGCAGCTAAAAACTAACTCCAAATCTATCTATATTCTTATATATTGTATGAATAAGCTAACAACTAACTCCAAATATATCAATACTGTTATATAACTCTGAATCTAGATGACAGCAAATTAACACAATTTAAAGAGCTAGGTGACAGACCATTGTGGGAGTTGACTATAAGCCACGCTCTTCCACTCGCATCAGATGTAGCCTAGCTCACACTACTCTATGCAGTCGTCGACGCCAACTATGCATTCACAGCCGCTCTCACTCGCTGCTTTTGCTGGTCTCCTGTTGCATATGGGGCTGCCATAAAGTGCTAAACATTCATCAGTCTCCAACAGAGAGTAGAATAGGAACACAGTAGGTGCTACTATCGTTGTTGTTGGTTGGTTGCTCAAATAACTCGGTTTATGTTACTGCTCGAGCAGGTTGGTAGGCAGGCCATGGAAGCATATGAGATGACAGAATATTCAGGGTCAATTATGCAACAGTAGTAGAAACCAAAATCTAGAACTAAACTAACATAATTAATCACAACAAGATGGCATGCTTAGAAATCTACAACTAAGCTAATAAGAACTTTAAATTAAAAGTGGAGAAGAAAAGGTTCAGGAATCAGATGTTCCACTGCCGACGCTTTGGCTGTCGAGGTCAAGGAGGTCGTGTCCATGGCCACGCCATCGACCCGAGCTCCAACCCAGCATTCATCGCAGACCCGTCTTGGTGCTCGAAGGAGACGAACGCTTCAGATCCCTCTTGGCTCCCATATGACTGCGGTCTACTCCTCCCTCACCCGCCTTGCTATGGCTTCGGGGTGGTAGGCCAGGCCGTCTCACTGGGCGTCGTTGTACACGCCCAGATCTAGCCGCTCCATGGCATCTGGGCAGGGGAGGAAGCAGCCATCCCGTACATGGAATTCGGTGCTCGAGCAACGACGGATCTGAGAGTTAGAGGGTACGTGGTGAGGAGGAGAATGAAGGAGGGGTGTGACAAGGGAAGAGAGTGGATCTGAATCACCGGAGCAAAGCCGGAGCCACACCTGCGACGCGGTGGCCCAAACCCTAGTGGATGGAGAGTTTTGCGCATGGTCGCACGAGGACGCGCCCGTCAAATCTGGCCAGAGGAGATGGAGGAGCGGGCCGAGGGGATCACGTGGGTGTGCTGGGCGCTGCCGGCGGCCGCCGGATTCGGCCAGGATCGACTGCCGTAGGTGGCGGCGGTGAGGAGAGTCTCGTGGGAGAGGGACAGAGGAGGTCACGAGGGGCTTGGGTGCGGTGGATGGATGGATAGCTTTATTTATCCGAATATAGCTGGATGGACGATGGATGGATGTGGGTTTCTTGGGCATGGATGGTCGGATGTTCGCCACGTCATCGATCCGTGTCACAAATGAGTAACCAATGAAAATTAAGCTAGTGGTCATCACTGCTGCACGGGCTGGCAATTTAATTTACATACAAAATCATTGGTAATACTAAAATATTTTTTCATGCATGCATCAATGCAAGAATAGCTATATAGAGGACAAAGAATTGGCATTATACCAAAAACTCTAGCAACGTCGCGGTTTATGATTGAATCTCGGTGGCATTCTTTTCACTTTGGTGATCCATGTCCATGGCCTATTTCAAATTCACTCGGAGTTTTGGCAACAACCATAAGACGTGCATATGGTGGCGGGATGTCCTAGATGAATCCATATTGGAGGGGCTCGGTTGCAACTTGTTTCTTGTTACTCCTTGGAAAGTACAAACAAATGCTATCTTAAGCGGCATATAGTTCAGAATCTAAAGTAAAAAACAAGTAACAACATTTGAATATGGAAAGTGTAAGTCGATAGAAATTTTTCCTACATCAGTTTTGAGAAAGATTTGTTTTTTATAGAATTTCAATAGCTCGATGTAAAGATACTTTGGAATTCAAAAACAGAAATGGGTCGTTCTATTCCATGGTTGATACAGTCATTCGCAGTAATAGATCAACATGAATATAATTTCAATTGTATCCTAAATCTTTATTAATCAAAATCATATCCATGCATGCTCATCCAGGCAAGCTGACCTTGGCAAAGACAAGAGGCATATAGCTCATCATGCAAGAGAAACTATAAAAACAACATGTTCGAATCTCAATGAACTGCAGACACGACACTTATTATGGAATGGGGGGAGTATATATTTGTTGAAATCATATATGAGGAAATTGTTAGATCAGAGAATTAATGTGAATAAAGTTGTTCTAACTATAGATATTTATCACTTCTTCTAAGTAGAGAAGACAACCAAAAATGAAATAACACTGACTAAATTCAGAACATGTGGAACAATTAAGATTGTTCATAACATTTCTTTTGCTAAACCAAGTACAATTTCCTGAACCAATGTTGCCAAAGGGTGTTTTCATTTTCTTTTTGCACAAAAAGTTCAATTTTCATTTCCCGAGTGCGAAAAACTGTTTTTTAAGAAACTACCAAATATTTGTTGCAAAATAGCACCATTCGATTTTTCAAAAATATTAGACCATATTTTATGTCAAAGTAACCAAATGGTCGCACGTTAATAGCTTTCCATCCACATCTCGTCAAATTGACAAATTTCTGCCGATTTAGCAGTAGCTGGATCAATTTTTAACTACAGCTACCTCACAATTAACAATTTCAAGTGCTTGGTTAGAGCTTTTTGAATACATAGTCAACATTTTTTATAGAACATTTAAATATTTTTTAAATACAAGATTAATATTTTTAATACATTGTTAATATTTTTTATTTACACATTTTAACATTTTCAAATGCTTGATTTATGTTATTATATAATTATTTAACATTTTTTAAATGCTCAATTAACATTTTTAAATACATGATCAACTTTTTCCACACACATTGTATCTTTTTTGTACATATGGTAATCATTTTCTTTATACACATGTAAGATTTTCAAATGATTGGTTAACATTTTTTCAAACATTTTATATGAAGTTTGTTTTTCAATATATATATATATATAATTGGAAGTATAAATAATAAACAAAAGTAAAAAAAGAATGAACGAACAAAAAACAGACCAAAAAACGAGCCGTGGCCTAGTACTTGGCCCACTCGACAAACGAAAAATATAAAAGAAAAAAAGGTGCCCTTGTCCCACCAAAGGCCCAAGCCCACTCGACACTACCCATTAAGGGCGTGTTCGGAATCTCTCCCATCTGCTAACTCAGCTCCGTGCGAGGAGCGCGGTCTGAGCCGCTCCCAGCAATATTGTTGGCGCTCCATCCGCTTCGGGAGATGCTGGGGCAGAGCAGATAGTATCCGAACGGGCCTAAATAGGTTACGGGCGAGAATGTACCAGTGTCTTTGTTACGGTGTGGTGGTTTGTCTCCTTAGGGGAACTCGACTGGTAGCTAGTTCGAATCACGTGGTGTGGTTTCTTTTTTGCTTTATTCACCTTTGTGGGACGGGTCCTTTTTCTTCTTTGAGAGTGGCGTTTTGGCACAATGGCCTTTCTTTCTTGCTTTATTCACCTTTGTGGGACGGGTCCTTTTTTCTTTGAGTGGCATTTTGGATCTTAGATGTAGATACACCTATTATGAAATATGTATAGAAAAAATCTCGTGTGTACATCTGGACATCCTATGTTCGCACACAAAATTTCGGTGAACAAGGGCATTTTTTTGCATGTGTAAAAAGATTACAAATGGCTTGTGAATATTAATAGCTGTAATCAACCATCGAAAATTGTCTTTTTCACACAAGCCATAAAATATGACATTTTTCATCAAAATTTGGTGCACACACATATAGTGTCCGGGTTTACATGCTGGATTTTTTCTCGAATTTTTTTAACTTTTTAAAATATGTATTTAGACAATGGGTGCATATAAACCTATGAGGCAAAGTGAATTTTTTGCCTTTTTCTGCTTTATTCACCTTTGTGGGACGGGTCCCACATGTCATTTCTACTGTGTTAGTTGGCCCCGACTGTAAATGTAGACCCATTTTAGTCAACAAGTCAATCTATGGACGAACTGACGCTACAACCGAATCATAAGCAAAAATGACATGACACATAGGTAAAATTGATGATGTGGAGATCCAGTCATCCATGTTACAACACCATGACCATCTGGATTGGTCGTAATCAGCTAGAAATAAGGTTATCGACCACTGTTGTCTGCTTATGACCATTTTGTGTAAGGCAATTACGACCTTTTTGACCAAAATAGTCACTATGGTTTATGGTTTCGACTCTCCTAAACAGGCCACGACCAATTGGATCGAAATGGTCATAGATTTATGACGATTTCTTCCACGGTCACTGCTAGAAGGTCACAATTGAGCATATTTCTTATAGTGGGTGCCCCCTCCACCATAATCCACCTCGATCATATCGTAGCAGTGCTTAGGCGAAGACTTGCGTCGGTAGCAACATCATCATCGTCATCACGCCGTCGTGCTGACGGAACTCTGCCACAAAGCTCTGCTGGATCGGAGTTCGTGGGACGACATCAAGCTAAACGTGTGCTGAACTCGGAGGTGCCGTACGTTGGGTACTTGGATCAGTTGGATCGTGAAGACGTACGAATACATCAACCGCGTTCTCATAATGCTTACGCTTACGATCTACGAGGGTACGTGGACGATACTCTCCCCTCTCGTTGCTATGCATCACCATGGTCTTGCGTGTGCGTAGGAAAATTTTCGAAATTACTACGTTCCCCAAGTGGCATCCGAGCCAGGTTTATGCGTAGATGTTATATGCACGAGTAGAACAGAAAGGAGTTGTGGGCGTGAGTATATACATATTGCTTGTCATTACTAGTTGATTCTTGATTCGGCAGTATTGTTGGATGAAGCGGCCCAGACCGACATTACGCGTACGCTTACGTGAGACTGGTTCTACCGCCGTGGTTCGCACACAGGGGGCTAGTGGGTGTCTGTTTCTCCAACTTTAGTTGAATCGGTTTCAATGAACAGGGTTCTTTCTGAAGATCAAAAAGCAATCACTATACTATGTTGTGGTTTTTGATGCGTAGGTAAGAACGGTTCTTGCTCAGCCCATAGCAGCCATGTAAAACTTGCAACAACAAAGTAGAGGACGTCTAACTTGTTTTTGCAGGGCATGTTGTGATGTGATATGGTCAAGGCATGATGAGATATAAATTGTTGTATGAGATGATCATGTTTTTGTTGAAGTTATCGGCAACTGGCAGAAGCCTTATGGTCGTCTCTTTATTGCGTAAGATGCAAGCGCCAAATAATTGCTTTACTTTATCGCTATGCGATAGCAATAGTTGCAAAGAGCAATAGTTGGCGAGACGACCATGTGATGACACGTTGGTAGAGATCAAGATGATGGAGATCATGGTGTCATGCCAGTGATGATAGAGATCATGACGGTACTTTGGAGATGGAGATCAAAGGCACAAGATGATCATGGCCATATCATGTCACATATTTTGATTGTATGTGATGTTTATCCTTTATGCATCTTATTTTGCTTAGTTCGGCGGTAGCATTATAAGATGATCTCTCACTAAATTTCAAGGTATAAGTGTTCTCCCTGAGAATGCACTGTTGCGATAGTTCGTCATGCCGAGACACCACGTGATGATCGGGTGTGATAAGCTCTACGTTCACATACAATGGGTGCAAGCCAGTTTTGCGCACGCGGAATACTCGGGTTAAACTTGATGAGCCTTGTATATGCAGATATGGCCTCGGAACACTGGAGACCGAAAGGTCGAGCGTGAATCATATAGTAGATATGATCAACATAGTGATGTTCACCATTGAAAACTATTCCATCTCACGTGATGATCAGACATAGTTTAGTTGATATGGATCACGTGATCACTTAGATGATTAGAGGGATGTCTATCTAAGTGGGAGTTCTTAAGTAACTTGATTAATTGAACTTTAATATATCATGAACTTAGTCCTGATAGTATTTGCATGTCTATGTTGTAGACCAATAGCTTGCGATGTAGCTCCCTGTTTATTTTTTGATATGTTCTTAGAGAAAAATAAGTTGAAAAATGTTAGTAGCAATGATGCGGACTAGCTCCGTGATTTGAGGGTTATCCTCATTGTTGCACAGAAGTATTCTGTCCTTGATGCACCGCTAGGTGACGGACCTATTGCAGGAGCAAATACAGACGTTCTGAACATTTGACAAAGCTCGGTATGATGACTACTTGATAGTTTAGTGCACCATGCTTTACGGCTTAGAACCGGGACGTCAAAAATGTTTTGAATGCCATGGAGCATATAAGATGTTCCAAGAGCTGAAATTGGTATTTCAGACTCATGCCTGAGTCGAGAGGTATGAGACCTCTGACAAGTACTTTGCCTACAAGATGGAGGAGAATAGCTCAACCAGTGAGCATGTGCTCAGATTATCTGAGTACTACAATCACTTGAATCAAATGGGAGTTAATATTTCGATAAGATAGTGATTGACAGAGATCTCTAGTCACTATCACCAAGTTACTAGAACTTCATGATGAACTATAATATGCAAGGGATAACGGAAACGGTTCCCAAGCTCTTCGTGATGCTGAAATCGGCGAAGGTAGAAATCAAGAAAAGCATCAAGTGTTGATGGTTGACAAGACCAGTAGTTTCAAATAAAAGGGCAAGGGAAAGAAAGGGAACTTCAAGAATAATGGCAAGCAAGTTGCCACCCCCATGAAGAAGCCCAAAGCTAGACCCAAGCCTGAAACTGAGTGCTTCTACTGCAAAGGAAATGGTCACTGGAAGTGGAACTGCCCTAGATACTTGGCGGATAAGAAGGATGGCAAAGTGAACAAAATTATATTTGATATACATGTTATTGATGAGTACTTTACTAGTCTTTATAGCAACCCCTTAGTATTTGATACTGGTTCAGTTGCTAAGAGTAGTAACTCGAAACGGGAATTGCAAAATAACAGAGACTAGTTAAGGGCGAGGTGATGATGTGAGTTGGAAGTGATTCCAAGGTTGATAAGATCATCATCGCACACTCCCTTTACCTTCGGGGTTAGTGTTGAACCTAAAATAAATGTTATTTGGTGTTTGCGTTGAGCATAATATGATTGAATCATGTTTATTGCAATACGGTTATTCACTTAAGTCAAAGAATAATTGTTATTCTGTTTACATGAATAAAACCTTCTGAGGTCATACACCCAAGGTGAATGGTTTATTTAATCTCGATCGTAGTGATAAACATATTCATAATATTGAAGCCAAAAGATGCAAAGTTAAAAATGATAGTGCAACCTATTTGTGTCACTGCCGTTTAGGTCGTATTGGTGTAAAGCGCATGAAGAAACTCCATGCTGATGGGCTTTTGGAATAACTTGATGCGTGCGAACCATGCCTCATGGGCAAGATGACTAAGACTCCGTTCTCCAGAACAATGGAGCGAGCAACTGACTTATTGGAAATAATACATACTGATGTATACGATCCGATAAGTGTTGAGGCTCGCGGCGGGTATCGTTATTCTCTGACCTTCACAGATGATTTGAGCAGATATGGGTATATCTACTTCATGAAACATAAGTCTGAAACATTTGAAAAGTTCAAGGAATTTCAGAGTGAAGTGGAAAATCATCGTAACAAGAAAATAAAGTTTCTACGATCTGATCGCACAGGCGAATATTTGAGTTACACGTTTGGTCTTCTTCTGAAACAATGTGGAATAGTTTCGCAACTCACGCCACCTGGAACACCACAGCATAATGGTGTGTCCAAACTTCATAACCGTACTTTATTAGGATATAGTGCAATATATGATGTCTCTTACCGATTTACCACTATCGTTTTGGGGTTATGCATTAGAGACATCTACATTCACGTTAAATAGGGCACCGTCTAATCCATTAAGATGACACCGTATGAACTATGGTTTCGCTAGAAACCTAAGCTGTCGTTTCTTAAAGTTTGGGGTTGTGATGCTTATGTGAAAAAGTTTCAGCCTGATAAGCTCAAACCCAAATTGGAAAAGTGCGTCTTCATAGGATACCCAAAAGAAACTATTGGGTACACCTTCTATCACAGATCCGAAAGGCAAGATCTTTGTTGCTAAGAGTGGATCCTTTCTAGAGAAGAAGTTTGTCTCGAAAGAAGTGAGTGGGAGGAATGTAGAACTTGATGAGGTAATTGTACCTTCTCCTAAATTGGAAAGTAGTTCATCACAGAAATCAGTTCCAGTGATTCCTACACCAATTAGTGAGGAAGCCAATGATGATGCTCATGAAACTTCAGATCAAGTTACTACCGAACCTCGTAGGACAACCAGAGTATGGTCCGCACTAGAGTGGTACGGTAATCCTTTCTGGAATTCATGTTACTAGACCATGACGAACCTACAAACTATGAGGAAGCGATGATGAGCCCAGATTCTGCGGAATGGCTTAAGGCCATGAAATATGAGATGGGATCCATGTATAAAGAACAAAGTATGGACTTTGATTGACTTGCCTGATGATCGGTGAGTCATTGAGAATAAATGGATCTTCAAGAGGAAGACGGATGCTGATAGTAGTGTTACTATCTACAAAGCTTGAATTGTCGCAAAAATGTTTTCGGCAAGTTCAAAGTGTTGACTACGATGAGATTTTCTCACTCGTATCGATGCTTAAAAGTCTGTCTGAATCATGTTAGCAGTTGTCGCATTTTATGAAATCTAGAAAATGGATGTCAATACCGCATTACTTAATGGATTTTTTAAAGAAGAGTTGTATATGATGCAACCAGAAGGTTTTGTTGACCCTAAAGGTACTAACAAAGTGAGCAAGCTCCAGCGATACATCTATGGACTGGTGCAAGCATCTCGGAGTTGGAATATATGCTTTGATAAGGTGATCAAAGCATATGGTTTTATACAGACTTGCGGTGAAGCCTGTATTTACAAGAAAGTGAATGGGAGCACTGCAGCATTTCTGATAAGTATATGTGAATGACATATTGTTGATCGGAAATAATGTAGAATTTTCTAGAAAGCATAAAGGAGTGTTTGAAAAGAGTTTATCAAAGAAAGACCTCGATGAAGCTGCTTACACATTGAGCACCAAGATCTATAGAGATAGATCAAGACGCTTGATAAGTTTTTTCAATGAATACATGCCTTGACAAGATTTTGAAGTAGTTCAAAATGGAACAGTCAAAGAAGGAGTTCTTGCCTGTGTTGCAAGGTGTGAAGTTGAGTAAAGACTCAAAAGCCGACCACAACAGAAAATAGAAAGAGAATGAAAAGTCATTCCCTATGCCTTAGTCATAGGTTCTACAAAGTATGCTATGCTGTGTACCAGACCTATTGTGTACCTCAACATAAGTTTGGCAAAAAGGGTATAATAGTGATCCAGTAGTGGATCACTGGACAGCGGTCGAAAATATCCTTAGTGGAATAAGGAAATGTTTCTCGGTTATGGAGGTGACAAAGAGTTCGTCATAAAGAGTTACATCGATGCAAACTTTGACACCGATCTGGATGACTCTAAGTCTCGATCTAGATACATATTGAAAGTGGGAGCAATTAGCTAGAGTAGCTCAATGCAAAGCATTGTAGACATAGAAAAATTGCAAAATACATGCGGCTCTGAATGTGGCAGACCCGTTGACTAAATTTCTCTCACAAGCAAAACATGACCACTCTTTGGGTGTTAATCACATGGCGATATGAACTAGATTATTGACTCTAGTAAACCCTTTGGGTGTTAGTCAAATGTAGATTTGAACTAATCACATAAAGATGTGAACTATTGGTGTTAAATCACATGACGATGTGAACTAGATTATTGACTCTAGTGCAAGTGGAAGACTGAAGGAAATATGCCCTAGAGGAAATAATAAAGTTGTTATTTATATTTACCTATATCATGATAAATGTTTATTATTCATGCTAGAATTGTATTAGCCAGAAACTTAGTACATGTATGAATACATAGACAAACAGAGAGTCACTAGTTTGCCTCTACTTGACTAGCTCGTTGAATCAATGATGGTTATGTTTCCTAACCATAGACATGAGTTGTCATTTGATTCACGGGATCACATCATTAGAGAATGATGTGATTGACTTGACCCATCCGTTAGCTTAGCACGATGGTCGTTTAGTTTGTTGCTATTGCTTTCTTCATGACTTATACATGTTCCTATGACTATGAGATTATGCAACTCCCGAGTGCCGGAGGAACACTTTGTGTGCTACCAAATGTCACAATGTAATTGGGTGATTATAAAGGTGCTCTACAGGTGTCTCTGATGGTGCTTGTTGAGTTAGCATAGATCGAGATTAGGATTTGTCACTCCGATTGTCGGAGAGGTATCTCTGGGCCCTCTCGGTAATGCACATCACTATAAGCCTTGCAAGCATTGTGACTAATAAGTTAGTTGCGGGATGATTTATTACGGAATGAGTAAAGAGACTTGCTGGTAATGAAATTGAACTAGGTATGAGGATACCGACGATCGAATCTCTGGTAAGTAACATATTGATGACAAAGGGAACAATGTATGTTGTTATGTGGTTTGACCGATAAAGATCTTCGTAGAATATGTAGGAACCAATATGAGCATCCAGGTTCTGCTATTGGTTATTGACCGGAGACGAGTCTCGGTCATGTCTACATAGTTCTCGAACCCGTAGGGTCCGCACGCTTAAAGTTCGGTGATGATCGGTATTATGAGTTTATGTGTTTTGATGTACCGAAGGTAGTTCAAAGTCCTAGATGTGATCACGAACATGACGAGGAGTCTCGAAATGGTCGAGACGTAAAGATTGATATATTGGACGGCTATGTTCGGACACCGAAAGTGTTCCGGATGGTTTCGGAGAAAACCGAAGTGCCGGAGGGGTTACCGGAACCCCCCGGGGAAGTATTGGGCCTTAGTGGGCCTGAGGGGAGAGAGAGGGCAGCAGCCCAGGAGGTGGTGCACCCCCTCCCATGAGGAGTCCGAATTGGACTAGGTGAGGGGGCGCGCCCCTCTTTCCCTCTCCCTCTCTTTCCTTCCCCCTTTCCCCTTCCTAGTAGGACTAGGAAACGATGAATCCTACTCCTACTAGGAGGAGGATTCCTCCTCTCCTTGGGGCGCACCAAGGCCGGCCGGCCTCCCCCCTTACTCCTTTATATACAGGGGCGGGGGGCACCTAAAGACACATAAGTTGATTGTTCCAAGCCGTGTGCGGTGCCCCCCTCCACCATAATCCACCTCGATCATATCGTAGCAATGCTTAGGCAAAGCCCTACGTCGGTAGCAACATCATCACCATCATCACGCCGTCGTGCTGACAGAACTCTCCCACAAAGCTCTACTGGATCGGAGTTCGTGGGACGTCATCGAGCTGAACGTGTGCTGAACTCGGAAGTGCCGTACGTTCGGTACTTGGATCGGTCGGATCGTGAAGACGTACGACTACATCAACCGCATACTCATAACGCTTCTGCTTACGGTCTACGAGGGTACATGGACGATACTCTCCCCTATCGTTGCAATGCATCACCATGATCTTGCGTGTGCGTAGTGATTTTTTTGAAATTACTACATTCCCCAACACTCACTGATACGTCTCCAACGTATCTACTTTTTCTCATGTTTTCCCTCTTGTTTTGGACTCTAATTTGCATGATTTGAATGAAACTAACCCCGAACTGACACTGTTTTCAACAGAACTACCATGGTCTTGTTTTTGTGCAGAAATAAAACTTCTCAGAATGGAATGAAACTTTTTGAGGAATTTTTATATAATATATAAGAATTTCTGGAGCCAAGACCTACCGCAGAGGGGGCCCTGGGTGGGCATAACCCATCAGGGCGCGCCCCCCTTTACTGGCGCGCCCAGGTGGGTTGTACCCACCTGGTGGCCCCGCAGACGAACCCCTTGATACTATAAAACCACATATTTCCAGGAAAAAATCAGGGAGAAATAATTATCGTGATCCACGAGACGGAGCCGCCGCCAAGCCCTGTTCTTCCACAGGAGGGCAGATCTGGAGTCTGTTTGGGGCTCCGGAGAGGGGGGGGGTCTTCATTCTACGACATCACCAACCCTTCTCCATCACCAATTCCATGATGCACCCCACCAGGAGTGAGTAATTCCTTCATAGGCTCGCTGGTCGGTGAGGAGTTGGATGAGATTCATCATGTAATCAAGTTAGTTTTGTTAGGGCCTGATCCCTAGTATCCACTATGTTCTTTGATTGATGTTGCTATGACTTTGCCATGCTTAATGCTTGTCACTTTGGGCCCGGGTGCCATGATTTCAGATTTGAACTGTTTATGTTCTCATCATTATATCCATGTTCTAGATCCGATCTTGCAAGTTATACTCACCTACTACGGTTATGATCCGACAACCCTAAAGTGACAACAACCGGGCCCACTCTCGGTGATGATCGTAGTTTGAGGAGTTCATGTATTCACTATGTGTTAATGCTTTGTTCTGGTTCTCTATTAAAAGGAGGCCTTAATATCCCTTTGTAACATCCCAAAATTCTAAATTTTGGAATGTTATATAAATAGATAGATTTGATTGATTGTCTGAAAGTGAGTGAATTCGAAACTTTTTGAAAGTTAAATGAGAGGGAATGAAATGACTTTCCAGAACTTTCATTTTTGCTTTTATGATCTCCATGAATTCAAATTCTTTTCATCACAAAACCCTGGAGAGAAGATGACATGGCTTCTTCCATTTATTTAAATGAAAAGGGTTTATGGAAATATTTGAATGTCATTTGAAATAATTTTCCAATTCAGAAACTTCAAGCAACTCAATTATTTTCATGAGAGAAGATAAAATGACTTCTTCAAAACATATGAAATATGAGTTGGGAGTTTCAAAGAATTAAATTCAAAGTCCTTTTGAAATTATTTTCAATTTGGAGTTATTTGGGTTTTATTCAAATTATTTTTCTCCAAAAATAAAATACATGGAAAATAGGGTAACATGATTCCCTACATCAGAAAATTGGAGATAAATAAATTTGAAATCATTTTGGTATTATTAAAAATGATTTTTACTGGATTTTACTAGAGCAGTAGCACTGTTTGAATTATTTGAATTTGTGTGTGTTTTATTTAATGCTAGGAAAATGTCCACGTTGTAGGAAATATTTTTCTGAAAATTTCATATATTATATGTCTATATAATATTTTTTTAATTTCTTTTTTTATTTGTCTGAGAAAATGTTTTACAAAAAAAACTCTCTCGCGTCGCCGACTGGGGCCGACCCAGCAACCGAGCCAGGCCACGGCCCAACAGCCCACCCCCGCTCGTCCCCGAGCTCCGCTCAGTCTCCCGAGCCAGCACGGGAGCGCCGCCGCCGCCGTACGCTGCCCGGACTCTCCCCGCCGCCTCTCCTGCCCCCTCCTCCACGCCGCCTCCTCCCCTCCCCTATAAAACCCGAGGCCTCGGGCCCCGTTCCTTTCCTCCTCGCTTCTCGCAGCCGCGCCTCGTGCCGCATCTCGCGCTGCCGCTGCACTTCGCCGCTGCCGCAACCGCCTTCTTGCCCGCCGCCGCTGCCGCGCCTCACCTCTGCCCGAAGCCCTCCACCAGCGCCGCCGCCTTGCCCGCACCGCCACCGCCTGCTGCTGCCTGCTGCCGCACCACTGCTCGCTGCCAATGGAGAAGGCCGCTGCCGCCTGATCTGCCGTCGCCGCCGACGAACATCCGAGAACCGCGAATAAAACCGTCGGTAACCGCCGACCCGCCGGTTCATCTCGGTTTATTTTTTTGGTCCGGTTTTCATTTAAAATTGAACAGTTTTCTTTTAGATGGATCTATTTAGAGAACGTTCGCTGGTTAGGTTTAGAAAACGAACGTTCGCTTTTTACTCTTTTCCTTTTTCTGTTAGTTTTAGACAGGGACTTCTTTGTAGATGTTTTATTTATAGTTTAGCCCCTGATCTCAAAACAATCACTACTTTTTACTCGTTAGTCCAAATTCAACGAAACCAGCACCCACTTCTTCGTTATGATCCCCTCTATCCAGTAATCCAACTCAAACATGTTTTTGGAAGTTTAAAATTTTAATTAGACCAGATTTGAATTCAAACTTCGTTTGATCGTAACTTGAGTTTTGTAGCTCCGATTTAGTTGATTCTTTTTGCAAACCGAAGCTCTTGACCTAAACTTTCTGATAAGGCCAAATACACATAATTTTGGTACTGTTAGAAATTGTTTTATGTTGCAAGAGTTATTTGTTGGTTTTGATGTTTTTCGAACTGTCTTCTTCATTCTTCCCAATCTTTTGAGTGATTGCTTATGTGTGGTTACTATTGCTTGCCTACGATAGATTGAACGGAGTGCGACGAGTAGAACTATCAAGAGTTATGAGTGCGAATCATCTTCATCAACATTGTAGGCAAGTTCACACTTTGATCATATCCCTTTCATACCCAATTTTTATGCATTAGTTTCACCCTCAAACATTGCATGATTAGGAATTGATAACATGTGGGTTGGGCAAAGTAGTTGATGAGGTAGAACCTATTGCCCTGTTACATTCAAACACTTGGGAGTTACTTCTACGCGTTGCTTATATTGCTATGCTATGCTCGTAGACATGGTTTGGGTGAATGAAATCCATGATAGATGTGAGATTGTTAATCAATGGTTCAACTTAAGGTGGCAACTTAAATACACATCTAGGTGGATTGAGGCACCTGGAGTACCTAGTGTTGCCTATATTTTTGGAAATCTCGGAGTACCCGTGTGATCATCCTATGGATCGCCACCCAGGCTCAAAGGGAACTGAGATGATTCATGCTAGAAACTTCCGTGTGCAGCCACAAGCTATTATGGGCTCTAGCATAGTTGAGTAAGTTACGTGAAGCTCTTGAAGAGGTGGATCAGCAGGTAGTGGGTTGTAGGTTTGTATGGTCTGCCTGGAGTAGAGAGTTAATGTTTCTGAAAGACTGTGTCTTAGTCATCCATTTCTCAAACACCATGTAGTGCGAGAAATTCAACGGAGGCGATCGAGTCTTGTGGGGAAAAGTGTGCAAACCTCTGCAGAGTGTACAAACTAACCATGGTTAGCCGTGTCCCTGGTTATGGACAACTTGAGAATCTAGTACTTGGAGTATCTTAAGTATCTCATCACGTTACTTAAATAATTTGTTGGGTTATTGATGTTAATTTGGGATTGAGTTGGAGGAACCTTCTCAATATTTTCAACCAACTTTGTAGTTCAATAAATTATATTCCTTTGCAGTAGGGAAAAATTGGCTTTTCGCAAAAACATTATAACCATAGAGCTTTTCCACCAGCCATATATGCATGTAGTGATAGCTATTATTCATCATTATCCTTTGGTGTGAATTTGCCAGTACATTCAATGTACTGACCCTTTGTGGCCGCAACGTCTCACGTTGCAGGAAATCTTACGACGAGTAAGTGATACGTTAGGGTTACGATTTCTACACTCAACTTTGCCGTTGGTGTTGATGGGAATCCACAACCTTGTTGTTACTTCCGCTATTTGGATTGAGGTAATAGTATTTACGTTACTTTTTACATGTGATTTACCTCTGTTATAAATCCTCGAGTACTGTGTGTGTCAGCATACCGATCTAGGGATGACACTTAAGAACAGAGACTTGACCGTCTGAGGTCGGGTCGCTACATTCTTAGTTTCCAATATGGACCCCGCTACCACAAGAGGGTACGACAAAAGATGTCATGCAAGTTCTTTTAATAAAGCACGTATGACTATTTACGGAATACATGCCTACATTATATTGATGAACTGGAGCTAGTGTCGTATCGCCCTAGGTTATAACTGTCTCATGATGAATATCATCCAACAAGTCACCGATCCAATGCCTATGAATTTATCCCTTATTGATCTTGCTGCGTTACTATTGCTATCGTCACTGTTACCCTTGCTACAAATTACTGCTATCCCTATTATGGTTACTATTGCTGCTGTCACCATTATCAAAACTATCAAACTACTTTGCTACGGATCACTTTGCTATAGATAATTAATCTCTAGGTGTGGTTGAATTGACAACTCAGCTGCTAATACCTTCAAATATTCTTTGGCTCCCCTTGTGTCGAATCTATAAATTTGGGTTGAATACTCTACCCTCGAAAACTGTTGCGATCCCCTATACTTTGGGTTATCAAGACCTTTTGCTGGCGCCGTTGCCGGGGAGCATAGCTATATTTGTTAAGTCACTCGGGATTATTATCATATTATCACTATGAAGAATCTGAAGGATCCTAAGACTAAGATATTTCTCTCAAGGACGAGGGAGGTAAGGAACCGCCATCCAGCTCTGCTTTAGATTCACCTTCTGTTATGAGTAAACTAGCAACAACACCACATGCTATTAATTCTGATATGTCGCAAGTTATTGATGATGCTACTTCTGCTATGGATAATGCTTATGATGATGCTAGTACCTTGCTTCATAATGATGATGTGCCACTTGGTGAATTTCTTGATAAACAAATTGCTAGAGTTATACAACATGATGTTGTTGAATATGATGATGAGCTTGAAACTGAATCTCCTAAAACACCTGCTAGAACTATCCCTCATAGATATGAATTTCCTAAGGTACCGGAAGGTTATGTTATGAGTGAAGAAACAACTAGAGATATTCTTGCTTGCAATGATAGAGATGATCTAGAGAAATTACTACACACGTATAAAGAAAAATCTTCAAATGCTAGAATGAAATGTGATCCTAAGTTTGCTACTTCACCTATCTTTATTGATGATAAGGATTATGAATTCTCTGTCGACCCTGAGTTAATTACTCTGGTTGAATCTGATCCTTTCCATGGTTACGAAACTGAAACTGTTGTGGCACATCTTACTAAGTTGAATGATATAGCCACCCTTTTTACTCATGATGAGAAAACTCGCTATTACACTATTCTCAAATTATTTCCTTTCTCATCAAAGGGTGATGCTAAAGCTTGGTACAATACTCTTGCTCCTGGTTGTGTGCGCAGTCCCCAGGATATGATTTATTACTTCTCTGAAAAATATTTTCCTGCTCATATGAAACAAGCTGCCTTACAGGAAATATTTAACTTTGCTCAAACAAAAGAAGAGAGTCTCCCACAAGCTTGGGGGGGGGGGGGCTTTGCCAGTTACTTAATGCTTTGCCTGATCATCCTCTTAAGAAAAATGAAATACTTGATATCTTCTATAAAGGACTAACCGATGCTTCTAGGGACTTCCTAGATAGTTGTGCTGGTTGTGTTTTCAGGGAATGAACTGTTGGACAAGCTGAAGAATTATTGAATAACATATTGAAAAATTATGATGATTGGACTACTCCTGAACTACCGCCTAAACCCACTCCGAAGAAGAGGGGTATATTATATCTCAGTCCCGAAGATATGCAAGAGGCAAAGAAATCTATGAAGGAAAAAGTTATTAAAGCTGAGGATGTTAAAAATTTACCTCCTATTGAAGAAATACATGGGCTTAATACACCACCACCACTACCTAAGATGGTAGAGTTAAATTCTCTTATGAAGTTTAATGATAATGATAATCCTCACAATATGCATCCTAGTCAATGCCTTTATGAGTTTGAAAATTATATCAGAAAACAAGATCACTTCAATGCAAATGTTATGAAATAATTGAAATATAATTCAGATATGATTGCTCGCTTGAGTGACTTGTTATTTATAATCTCCAATGATGTTAGAGGTGTTGGAAAACATGCTTCTATGGTTCAAACTCAATTAGAACAAGTTGCTAAATCTCAAAGATAATTTATTGATGAAATGAATCATAATATGCATGACTTTGCTGTTAGAGTTGCAACTAGAGGAGGTAAAATGACTTAGGAACCACTTTATCCTGAGGGACACCCAAAAAGAATTGAACAAGATTCACAAAGAGCTAACACTTGTGCACCTAGTCCTTCTAGAAAGAAAAAGAAAAATGATAGGACTTTGTACACTTCTAGTGAACCTGAAATAGAAAAACCTCCTGATAATGAAAATGAAATTTCTATCTCTGATACTGAAACTCAGTCTGGTAATGAACACTCACCTACTGATAATGAAAAAGAAAATGATGAGGTTCATGAATACTCTCATCCAAATAATAATAAAGAACCAGATAATGATGTTGAGATAGAACCACCTGTTGATCTTGATAACCCACAACCTAAGAATAAAAGGTACGACAATAGAGACTTTGTTGCTAGAAAACACGGTAAAGAAAGAGAACAGTGGGTTCAAAACCTATGCCTTTTCCACCCAAGTCAACTAAAAAGAATGATGATGAAGAATTTAAACGCTTTGCTGAAATGATGAGGCCAGTCTTTTTGCGTACTCGCTTGACTGATATCTTGAAAATGCCTCCTTATGCAAAATATATGAAAGACATCATCACAAATAAGAAAAAAATACCAGAAATGGAAATCTCCACTATGCTTGCTAATTATACTTTTAAAGATGGAGTACCTAAAAAACTTGGAGATCCGGGAATACCAACTATACTGTCGGGGAAACGACACCTATGGGATCATAGGAATCGCTACTGCGGTTGACAGGGAGCGGGGCTGTGGAAAGAGCGGGTTTAGAAGATCAACGTGGGGGGGGGGATTTTACCCAGGTTCGGGACCCAAACGATGCGTAATACCCTAGTCCCGCTTTGGTGTATATTTGGTGTTCTTGAGATCTTGAACTAGCTGCGGTGCATGCCTAGTCCAAAGAGTCTGAATCCTTCCTCAGTACGCCTCAGGCCTCCTTTTATATTTCAAAGAGGCTGCCACAGCAGCACACAGGAGGTGGAGAGTACGTATAGTGTACACATTTATCTCCTGACATCCTAGGGCAAACACATTTAATGCGCCGCCTATGTGTCATCTTGTTTTATCGAGGACGGTAAAGAGGCATGTCTCGTCCATCACCGCCTCGCCTTGCTTCGACGCGCATCCCAGGTGACGAGGCATGCAGCACCACGCTGTCTTGCTGACTGCTGAGCTGGTGCGGTGGCAGAGTCTTCACGAAGATCTGCATGCCACCATGCACGTGCTTGCCTGGTTGGCCTTGAAGCTGCAAGTTGCCACGTAGGTGCGTGCCTAGTTGGCAGGTTGGCTGCTGCATCGGAACGGCCATCGGGTAGCGAAACCTTGGTAAGTGCGGGCCTGGTTGTGGCCCCCCAAATGTCCCCGGCAAAGATCTTGCCAAGGTCTTGTGGGCATCCCCGGCAAGGGTCTTGCCGGGGGGCCTTTGTCTTTCGGTTCTCATCTAGTCTTGCAGGCCTTCAGTCTCCTCAAAGATCTGCATGCCACCATGCAGGTGCTCCCGAGCCTCGGTATTGACGCTTGTCGATGGCGTCATAACTCTCAGGCTCGAGCGTGAGAGTCTTGCTGGTGTTGGGCAAGTTCCCCCGGCAAGGCTCTTGCCGGGGCCATGTAGGCCGCCCCGGCAAGGCTCTTTCCAGGGGAGGCCCATCTTGTCCCCTTGCTATTTATGCTTCTGGCTTGGGTGCTGCCTCAACAGCTTTGTATCTTTGCTTCCTCTGCCCCGTCGAGCCCGGCGGCAAGTGTGGCTATGACTGCCCATGCACAAGTAAAGGGGTACAGAAGGGCCCCTACTTTTGTACACCGACAGGAGCCCCCGGGCCCAGGCCATACATAATCGCGGAGCGTTGTTGGGCCTGGCCCAGAACGGTGTGCGGGCACGTGTGGCAAAGTATTTACCGCGGTAACTCCTTCGCCAGTTGTGCTTCCCCATGACCCGCATTGAGTGTGTGACGTGGGGGTCATGCGTGGGGTGGTTGTAGCGCACTTGCGTCACCTCACGGTGAATAGTAAAGAAGCGGCCCGCATCTTCCCCATAAAAAAGAGGAAACCGTAGGGCCGTGGCTCATTTACTAAGTGGACTCGGGTTGTGGCCATCATGGCGCCCGTGCCCCACGATCATGGGGCGCGAAATGGCCGTTCCACTTGCCATCCGAATCCTGGCTCGCCCGCCACGTGTCCCCCATGCCTCGGGGAGGGCACGCGGTGGACACGGAGGGTACGGGCTTTAATGCCGAGGCGGGGGGCCAGGCATCGCTGATTGGAGCAGCGGGTCGGTCCTGATTCCTCGCACCCTGGTGGCTGGATTGGTTGATTGGGGCGGCCGCCCTCACCGCCCAAGGTGAAAGCCGCGCTGGAGTCAGAGGCGCCAGACGGGGCTGTGGCCGGCGAGGCGGTCGAGGCAGAGGTGGGAGCAGAAGGGGGACACCTGCATCGTCACCATCTCCTCCACCATCTCCTCCCTCTACGTCAAGCGGCCATATTGAGACATAGCATGGAGTTCATCCTGCAGTTGCGTGAGCCACCAAGCAGCCGCCTTCGCCTTCCCGAGGCGTTTGCGAGGGTGCTGGAGATCGACCAGCCACAAAGGCTGAGGCTCCACATGAAGGGGAGTTGCAACGGCGACATGTGGGTGAACATAAGGTTCCCCGCCCCTCATGTCATGCTTCTTCGTCGCGGTTGGAAAACCTTCGCACACGCCCATTGCTTGATGAAATGGCGCGTCCTCTACTTCAAGTTAGTGGAGAGCGACCTGCTCTCCGTCAAGGTCTTTGGGCGCTCGGGACACAGGTTAGGATGCTGCGTGGAGAGCTCGACCCACGACGAGAGCTCCTCCCCGAGCGACGGCGACGAGGAGGGGACCGGTGGGGAGGACGATGAGGACGGGTACGACTAATGTCGGACGCCCCATCCCTAGGGGACGCCGGCAGCAGCACCATCTGCACCTGGCCTTCTCCCCGGTAGAGTGATCTGCCGGGGAGGGGTAGTTCTTGGCGGCGACTCCTTGGGCCAGCTCCTTGAACTTCTCGGGGCCATTGCTTCTGACGGCTGGTGCCAGAGGGCCGGAGCAGACGAAGAAGGCGGGTGGCGGACCGTCAAGTCGTAGTATGATGGCATTGACGCCTTCGTCGCGTATTGGCGGCTCACAGCCTCATCTTCCAGCTTCTTCCTCGGCACCATCATCACCAGCCTTCTTCTGGGCAGCCGCCGGGACGTTCTCTTGGTGTCGTCTGCTTCTCGTACCTCGCCTAGGCACTCCTTTTGCCCTCCTGCTGTCTTGATCCGCTTCCTGAGAGGGACAAGAAAGGGATTACGGGCATCTTATCTTCTTTTTTTAGATCTTAAGCCTGCGGGCACTTGTCGAATTTAGACTTTGTAACCCCTTGCTCACTCTGTATGAATTGTACTTGTTTGATCAACGTATTAATGAAAAGGGTGTTTGCTGGGTTCTTTTGTGCGTGAGCGAGGCCCACACCAAGGAGCGAGTCCTTGTTTTTTAAGCAAACAACATCGCCCGGCAACAAACCTTGCCGTCCTCCCGCTTTATAGCCCGACCGCACTCACGCCCTTGGCGGAGATGGGGGCAAAGCGGGATTAGGCCCCTCGCTCATCCCCTTTCTACCGCGACTAAAACCAAGTTCCAACCCAAAGGAGAGTCTTTGGGAATAGGAAGGAGGGAGCACGGTGGCCTAGGAGTGAACGAAGTCCCGTACATTTAAGCTTCATACGTAAGTGCACGACGGGGAGAAAAGACTTATCTGAATATGCAGCCCCTGGCAACCTTGGCTGTCGGGGTCGGGGTGTCGGTCCATCTTATTTTTTCCAAATGGTTCTGCAGAAACGCCTGTGTGTCCTGCGAGCCAAAAGAGGACTAGAAGAGACAGAAAGACATGCACTCGGCCTCTATGCTAGGGGTTAGCTGCCGCCAAGCACTATCAACCCTAACAGAGAGAGAGACTCAAGCTAGCATGCATGCTAAATTCTAGGGCGCCAGCGCATCTTTATTTATCCGTTGCTCAGGATCTGTGCCTGGCTTTGTACAAAGGATTACATGCCTTGCCGGCAAGGCTTGTACAAAAAGTGGTCTGCTGGGAGGCCCGGCGACCGCGCCTTATGGGTAAAACTTGCGAAGATATTCCATGTTCCTGGAGTTGCTCACTGGAATTCCATCTTCGGTCTCCAGGCGGACTGTGTCGGGCCTGGTGACTTGTATCACCCGATAAGGGCCTTTCCACTTCGACGTCAACTTGTTGGAATTCTTGGCGGATTGAACTTGCCGAAGAACAAGGTCGCCTTCCTCAAGTCTTCGGGCATGAACCTTGCGGCTATGGTAGTGGCGCAAGGCTTGCTCGTAGCGAGCAGCTTGCACATCAGTCTGAAGACGATCTTCCTCAAGGAGCGTCACATCATCTTGGCGCAACAGCTCCTGCTCAAGCTCGTCATAAGCGAGCACTCGAGGTGACCCGTATATGAGTTTCGTTGGGAGAACTGCTTTTGCCCCGTATACCAGGGCAAAGGGTGTCTGGCTGGTTGCTCGATTTGGCGTTGTTCTAATCGACCAGAGAACCGCCGGCAACTCGTCAATCCAGCTCCTTCCGCACTTGTGGAGCGTGTCAAAAGTCCTGGTCTTGAGGCCTCACAACACTTCTGCATTTGCCCTCTTGGCTTAGCCGTTACTCCTGGGATGAGCAACAGAAGCAAAACAAACCTTGCCGCTGAGGTTTTGGATGTATTGCATGAAGGTATGGCTCGTGAACTACGTGCCATTATCGGTGATGACCCTATTGGGCACACCAAAACGGCAGACTAGCCCCTTGAAGAACTTGACGGCTGACTATGCTTTCACCTTTCTTATCGGCTCCACTTCTGGCCACTTTGTGAACTTGTCGATCGTGACGTACAAGTACTCAACGCCCCCGACAGCACGGGGAAAGGGGCCCAGTATGTCGAGCCCCCAGACCGAAAATGGCCAGGAAAGAGGGATCGTCTGAAGAGCTTGAGCTGGTTGATGAAGATTCTTTGAATGGAACTGGCACGCTTCACACTTGGTTACTACTGCAGTTGCATCCTAGAGAGCGGTGGGCCAGAAGAAACCTTGCCAAAATGCTTTGCCAGCAAGGTCTCTTGACCCTATGTGGGAGCCACACATGCCTCCATGTATCTCTGCCAACAGCTCCAGTCCGTCCTCCCGAGGAATGCACTTCAATTTCACGCCGTTCGATCTCCTTCTGTATAGGGCATCATCCACAAACTGGTACATGCTGGACCGATGGGTGATGACCCACAAGTATAGGGGATCTATCATAGTCCTTTCGATAAGTAAGAGTGTCGAACCCAACGAGGAGCAGAAGGAAATGATAAGCAGTTTTCAGTAAGGTATTCTATGCAAACATTGAAATTATCGGTAACAGATAGTTTTGTGATAAGATAATTTGTAACGGTAACAAGTAATAAAAGTAAATAAGGTGCAGCAAGATGGCCCAATCTTTTTGTAGCAAAGCACAAGCCTAGACAAACTCTTATATAAAGGAAAGCGCTCCCGAGGACACATGGCAATTATCGTCAAGCTAGTTTTCATCATGCTCATATGATTCGTGTTCAGTACTTTGATAATTTGATATGTTGGTGGACCAGTGCTTGGGTACTTCCCTTCCTTGGACAAGCATCCCACTAATGGTTAACCCCTCTTGCAAGCATCCACAACTACAAAACAAGTATTAAGGTAAACCTAAACCATAGCATGAAACATATGGATCCAAAGCAGCCCCTTACGAAGCAACGCATAAACTAGGCTTTAAGCTTCTGTCACTCTAGCAACCCATCATCTACTTATTACTTCCCAATGCCTTCCCCTAGGCCCAAACAATGGTGAAGTTTCATGTAGTCGACGTTCACATGACACCACTAGAGGAAAGACACATACATCTCATCAAAATATCAAACGAATACCAAATTCACATGACTACTTATAGCAAGACTTCTCCCATGTCCTCGGGAACAAACATAACTACTCACAAATCATATTCATGTTCATAATCAGAGGGGTATTAATATGCCTAAAGGATCTGAACATATGATCTTCCACCAAGTAAACCAACTAGCATCAACTACAAGGAGTAATCAACACTACTAGCAACCCATGGGTACCAATCTGAGGTTTTGAGACAAAGATTGGATACAAGAGATGAACTAGAGTTTGAGATGAGATGGTGCTGGTGAAGATGTTGATGGAGATTGACCCCCTCCCAATAGAGGATCGATGGTGATGACGATGGTGATGATTTCCCCCTCCCGGGGGGATGCTTCTCCGGCAGAACAACTCTCCGGAGCCCTAGATTGGTTCCGCCAAGGTTCTGCCTCGTGGCGGCGGTGTTTCATCCCGAGAGCTTGCTTCTGATTTTTTTCCAGGGCGAAAGACTTCATATAGGCAAAGATGGGCACCAGAGGCCTGTCAGGGGGCCCACGAGGTAGGAGGTGCGCCCCCCACCCTCGTGGATGGTGAGTGGCCCCCCTGAGGGAGTCCTGGATTAGGGGGTCTCCGGACAACCGGACTATATCCTTTGGCCGGACTGTTAGACTATGAAGATACAAGATTGAAGACTTTGTCTCGTGTCCGGATGGGACTCTACTTGGCGTGGAAGGCAAGCTAGGCAATACGGATATGTATATCTCCTCCTTTGTAACCGACCTTGTGTAACCGTAGCCCCCTCTGGTGTCTATATAAACCGGAGGGTTTTAGTCCATAGGACAACATACAATCATACCATAGGCTAGCTTCTTGGGTTTAGCCTCTCCGATCTCGTGGTAGATCAATTCTTGTAACACTTATATCATCAAGAATAAATCAAGCAGGACGTAGGGTTTTACCTCCATCAAGAGGGCCCGAACCTGGGTAAAACATCGTGTCCCCTGCCTCCTGTTACCATCCGCCTTAGATGCACAGTTCGGGACCCCCTACCCGAGATCCGCCGGTTTTGACACCGACATTGGTGCTTTAATTGAGAGTTCCTCTATGTCGTTGCCGTTAGGCTTGATGGCTCCTACGATCATCGATAGCGATGCAGTCTAGGGTGAGACTTTTCTCCCTGGACAGATCTTTGTGTTCGGCGGCTTCGCAGTGCGGGCCAACTCGCTTGGCCATCTGGAGCAGATCGAAAGTTACGCCCCTGGCCACCAGGTCAAGTTTGGAAGCTTAAACTATATGACCGATATCCGCGGAGACTTTGATCTTCGACGGATTCGAGCCCCTGCCTTGTGCGCCACGCGGTCACGATGAGTACGATTTAGCTCTACCATCGGACCGTATTCAGGAGATCGCACCGGCAGCCGCTCCGACCCTCAATTCAGAGCCAGTTTCGCCATCCGTGGACGGGTGGATAGACCCCGTCACGGAGGCTGTACCCTCTCCGGCGATCGAGCCGAATATCGACCTTACCCGTCACGAGAGCCGTGTTACCAAACTACCGGATCCTTCTCCGGCCACAGACTCCGAACCGCCTGCGCCCGTTCCTATCGAATCCAATTGGGCGCCGATCATGGAGTTTACCTTTGCGGATCTTTTCAGCACTCGCCCTTCGGCGACATATTGAACTCATTAAGGTCTCTTTCCTTGTCAGAAGGATCCTGGCCGAACTACGTCCGACAGGATGGGGATGCGGATGGCGAAGAAATTCTCCGCCCACCCACCACCCACTTAGTAGCCACTGTCGATGACTTAACCGACATGCTCGACTTCGATTCCGAAGACATCGATGGTATGGACGACGATGCGGGAGTCGAAGAGGAACCACTGCCCACAGGGCACTGGACAGCCACCTCATCATACGATATATACATGGTGGACACACCCAAAGAAGGCAATGGCGATGAGGCAACGGAGGATGACCCCTCCAAGAAGCAACCCAAGCGCCGGCGTCAGCGGCGCTGCTCTAAGTCCCGCCAAGGAAAAAGTGGTGATACCGGCACCGGAGATAATAGCACTCCGGACAGTGCCGAAGACAACAACAATCCCCTCCAGCAAGATTTAGAGCAGGAGGATGGAGGAGCCAGCCCTCCTGAGAGAGCGGCAGATGGAGAGGTGGGGATGATAATTACATGCCCCTCTTCGAAGACGAGGCAAGCCTCGGTGATGACGAATTCACCGTGCCAGAGGATCCCGTCGAACAAGAGCGCTTCAAGCGCAGGCTTATAGCCACAACAAATAGCCTGGCTTCAAGCTGATCAAGATCTGCTAGCTAACAGATGGACTGAAGTCCTGGCGGCCGAAGAGTATAAACTCGAACGCCCCTCCAAGAGTTACCCAAAATGCAGGTTGCTACCCCGACTGGAGGAGGAAGCACCAAAACCTACATCCCCGTCATATGAAGCGGCTGATCGGCCACCTTGTGGCCGCGACAGAGAGACATTCCAGCCAAAAGCTCAGCCCGCACCCCAACGTCATTCAAATAAAAAGGCATGGGGAAATATGCCAGACCTGCGAGACCTATTGGAGGACAAAACAAAACATGAAAGATCGACCTACGGATCACGAGGGCGTGCCACTATGCGAGACGATAATCGTCACGCCGGATACAGTAAAAGTAAGTCCGGCCGGGCCGAACACAGCAGGCAAGACTCATTCGAGCTGTGTCGCGATATAGCCCAGTACAGAGGCGCCGCACATCCCTTATGCTTCATAGACGAAGTAATGGATCATCAAATCCCAGAGGGTTTCAAACCTGTAAATATATAATCATAAGATGGTACAACAGATCCTGCGGTATGGATCGAGGATTTCCTCCTGCAGATCCACATGGCCCGCGGTGATGACCTACACGCCATCAAATACCTCCCACTCAAACTCAAAGGAACAACTCGGCATTGGCCCAACAGCTTGCCAGCAGAGTCCATTAGCTGTTGGGAAGATCTGGAAGCCGCATTCCTCGACAACTTTCAGGGCACTTACGTGCGACCACCAGATGCCGATGACTTGAGCCACATAATTCAGCAGCCAGAGGAATCGGCTAGGCAATTCTGGACATAGTTCCTAACAAAGAAAAATCAAAAAATCGACTATCCGGATGCAGAGGCCCTAGCAGCTTTCAAGCACAACATCCGCGACGAGTGGCTAGCCCGGCACCTTGGTTAGGAAAAGCCGAAATCTATGGCAGCCCTCACGACAGTCATGACCCGCTTTGGCGCGGGAGAAGATAGATGGCTGGCTCGCAGTAATAACATATCAAAGAACCATGGTACTTCGGATACCAAGGACGGCAATGGCAGGTCATGTCGCAACAAGCATAAGCGCCGCATTAACAGCGACAATACTGAGGATACGGCAGTCAATGCCGGATTCAAAGGCTCTAAGCCCGGTCAGCAGAAAAAGCCATTCAAAAGAAGCACTCCGGGCCCGTCCAGTTTGGACCGTATACTCGATCGCTCGTGTCAAATACATGGCACCCCCGACAAGCCAGCCAACCACACCAACAGGGACTGTTGGGTGTTCAAGCAGGCCGGCAAATTAAATGCCAAAAACAAAGATAAGGGGTCACATAGCGATGACGAGGAGGAGCCCCGGCAGCCGAGCACCGGAGGACATAAGAGGTTCCCCCAACAAGTGCGGACGGTGAACATGATATACGCAACCCACATCCCCAAGAGGGAGCGGAAGCATGCGCTCAGGGACGTATATGCGTTGGAGCCAGTCGGCCCCAAGTTCAACCCATGGTCCTCCTGTCCGATCACCTTCGATCACAGGGACCACCCCACTAGTATCCGTCATGGCGGATTCTCCGCACTAGTCCTAGACCCAATCATTGACGGATTTCACCTCACTCGAGTCCTAATGGATGGGGGCAGCAGCCTGAACCTGCTTTATCAGGACATAGTGCGCAAAATGGGTATAGACCCCTCAAGGATTAAACCCACTAAAACAACCTTTAAAGGCGTCATACCAGGTGTAGAGGCCCATTGCACAGGCTCAGTCACACTGGAAGTGGTCTTCGGATCTCCGGATAACTTCCGAAGCGAAGAGTTAATCTTCGACATAGTCCCGTTCTGTAGTGGCTACCATGCACTGCTCGGGCGAACCGCATTTGCAAGATTCAATGCGGTACCGCATTATGCATATCTCAAGCTCAAGATGCCAGGACCTCGGGGGGTCATCACAGTCAATGGAAACACAGAGCGCTCTCTCCGCACGAAGGAGCACACTGCAGCCCTCGCAGCAGAAGCGCAAAGCAGCCTCTTAAGGAAATCCACTAGTTCGACGATTAAGGACCCAGACAACTTCAAGCGCGCCCGGAGTAATCGGCAATTGTACTGCCAGGCACGTCCCGAGCTCGCATAGCAATGCGGCCCCCACCCTGGCCCCAGCCAAACGGTGAAATCTATGCCACGCGTACATAATTACGCATTAAAAATACCATGGGCACATGCGGGGAGGGGGCACGACGGCGGCACGCCCCAAGTCGCGGCTTAAACCGCACTAGGGGCTTCCCGCTTTGTTATTTTTCTCTTTCAGGACTTTAATCTCTGGAAACCCTGTCCGGCAGCGTGATTGCCGAACACATGAGGCAGCAACCAAGGAGGCAGAAAGCTACGTCACACCACGGAACTCCCAGGTGGATTACGATAACGAGTGAAATATTTGCTTTAATACTATTCCTCAGCTTGCCCTTGGAAGGGACATGTCAAACAGTCCTACTTTTTGCTTCTCGCACTACTTGTATCATTCTGCTTTAACGCACCTTTTTGAATAAAAAATGCATAGCATTAAGACTATTATTGCATTCTTCCTTTTTATATATATATATTCAGTCATGACATCCAGCACCCGTACACTCTGGTACGGCCAATACGCTAGGGGCTTAAGCATACCCCATAATACGGCGTGAGAAGTCCGAACACTTTCGATAGTGCGGCACCTCGAACTTATAGCATTATATGCATCAGCTCCCAATCATGTCTTGGGTCAATAGTTGGGTTTGCCCGGCTCCCATGTTTTGGTACCTTAAATTCCGCTATATCGACTAAGGTAGCACTGGGAGAACTACTGCGATTGGGCCTCGGTTCTGCTGGGCTACGCACCTCAGTAGAGAAAGCTAAAACTGACTGTCATGATAAGGCGAGAGACTGGTCGCTGTTCAAGAGGTTTTGAGTCCCTAAAAGCTTATGCCGCTTAGAGCGAGGAGTCGGCCCTATCCGGCTTAAGGCGTGTATCGCGCCCCAAATTCGGCCTTCCGAATACTAGGGGCTTCGCCAAAATTTAAAATTATAGAATTCTAGTGAGAGTGATAACGCATTATAGTCCGATTGCCTTGTTCGTTGTGCTCAGCACCTCCCTCGAAGGACCCAACAATGGGAACAAGAGTGCTCAGGTTTATCCCGAACACCCCAGCACTCGTGGCATGGGGGCGGAAGCCGACGACTAGCCATCCCTCAGATTTGATAAACAGCTGAACAGAAGGTAATATTTTAAATTCAAACGAGCGTTGCATAGCGCATATGAACAAGTTTTCATAAATACAGGATTACACGAGCGAGTTTACTCGAATATTATATCTTTCGTACACTCGTCCGCTATGAGACGAGCACCCTTCAGGACACCCTCATAGTACATCTCGGGGTGGCGATGCTCCTTGCCCTCCGGCGGCCCTTCCTTAATCAGCTTCACGGCATCCAGCTTGGCCCATTGCACCTTCACACGGGCGAAAGCCCGGCATGCACCTTCGTTGCAGACGGACCGCTTGATGACTTCCAGCCGTGGGCAGGCATCCACAAGCCGCCTCACCAGGCTGAAGTAGCTGTTGGGAAGGGCGTCGCAGGCCACATCCGGACTATAAAGCCCTTCATGGCCTGTTCGGCCGCCTGGTGCAACTCGACCAGTTGCTTCAGCTGGTCGCTCAGAGGCATCGGGTGTTCGGTCCCAGTATACTGAGACCAGAACAGCTTCTCCGTTGAGCTTCCCTCCTCGGCCTGGTAAAACTATGCGGCATCCGACACGCTGCGGGGCAAATCTGCGAATGCTCCTGGAGAGCTCCGGATTCGGGTAAGTAACAGGTAATTTACTTTCACATGCTTGCTTTGCATATAGAATGCCTTACCTGCCGCTATCTTCTTCATCGCATCAATATCCTGGAGGGCCTTTTGGGCTTCGGCCTTGGCATTCTTTGCGCTCTCGAGGGCCGTGGCAAGCTCGGACTCCCGCGTCTTCAAGTCAAGCTCCAACGCCTCGTGCTTTGTCACGAGAGCGTGGAGCTCTTGCTGCACCTCGCCCACCCGTGCCTCATGCCTTTCCCGCTCGGTGCGCTCCTTGGCCGCTTTGTTTTCGGCCTCGGATAGCGCTTGCTTCAGGGTCGCCACCTCAGTCGTGGCCCCTGGCAAATTTACGATGATCCTGTCATTTTGCAATCGCATTCTTTTTATACATATCCATAGACTAGGTACTACTTACCTTTGTTCTCCTCGAGCTGCCTCTTGGCAAGGCCGAGCTCGTCTTTGGACCCTTTAAGGTCCTGCTTCAGTGCGGCGACCTCCGCAGCTAGTGCGGCAGAGGCCAGCAGTGAAGCCTGCATACGCATATTGACATACTTATATTAGACTCCTGCGATATTGTTTGATCCTCCGTTCGGCTTTTCTTTGTGAACATCGAACAGAGCATCATGGGCTACTGTCTATGCGGTAATATTTTTCCCCATATTTCAAAACCTTACCTGAAACCTTGTTAGAAGGCTGGCACAGGCTTCAGTCAGTCCTCTCTTGGCAGACTGAACCTTCTGGACCACCGCACTCATAATAGTGTGGTGCTCTTCTTCGATGGAAGCGCTGCGAAGCACTCCCAGCAGACTGTCCGGTGCCTCTGGATGGATAGAGGTCACCGGCACAGGCGTCTTGCCCCTTTTGGAAGGAGGCCGCCTGCCTGAGTCCGGAACCACTGGAGGTTCCGGCGCGGTGTTCGGCTGAGGGCCGAACTCGGAGCCCTCGGGAGCCTTGCTCCCTCTGCTCCCGGAATCTGGAAGGTCGCCTTGAGGTGCCTCCGGGACTGTCTCCCCTCGACCCGGTGCCTCTTGAGACAATACCTCGGCATTGTCTGTAGGGCAAGGGGAGGTGGCGGTCGGAAGTGGATCGCTATCCATATCCGACGAGCCCAGGGAGCCATCCGAAGATACGTCGATACAGGCTCGTGGCGGTCTGCGTAATCATAATTTGGCGTTAGGAGAAGCAGTGTGAAAAAGGTATGCTATGAGTTATTCCGGCATCTGAATACTTACGACTTCGCCAGGGCCTTGGACCTGAGCAGCCACTCGGCTTCGCCTTCGGCGGCGGTGGTGGAGTAGTCCGGAAGGAGAGTCCTTCCCTTCTTGGACCCTTCGCCCCCCCCCCCCCGGTTGGGGCGGCCTTCCTTTTCTTGTTTCCCCCGACTGGAGGGGGAGCATCTTCATCTTCCTCCTCGTCTTCGGGGGAGGAGTGCGTTGCGGAGCTATCGGACGATGAGTCTGATAACACCTGGCGTCGGGAACTCTTTCGGGTTCCCTTGGCCTTGTTGGTCTTCTCCGGCACCTTGTAAGGAGCCGGAGTCAGCATCTCCGTCAGGAGAGCGTCCGCAGTGTCTTCGGGCAGAGGGGCCGGATAGTTAATCTGCCCCGACGTCTCCACCCAGTCCTGTCAAAGGCATGGAGCTCAGACCCCGCACATGGTTAAGCTAGGGGAAATAAGTATCCTACCGGATGTATAGAACTCACCGAATGTGCTCGGCGCTTCGCGCTTAGCCCGCGGTCCTCGGTGAGAGAGGGAGGGACCTCGGCGCCCTTGAACAGCACCTTCCAGACGTCCTTGTGCGTCGTGTCGAAGAGCTCGCTCAGAGTCTGGTGCTGGGCCGGGTCAAACTCCCACAAGTTGAAGTCCCGTTGTTGGCACGGGAGGATCCGGCAGATGAGCATGACCTGGACTATGTTGACAAGCTTGAGCTTCTCGCCTGCCATATTCCGGATACATTTCTGGAGTCCGTCCAGCTCTACCGATGAACCCCAGGACAGGCCCTTCTCTTTCTAGTAGGTGAGCCGCGTGGGGATTCCGGATCGAAACTTGGGGGCAGCCACCCATTTGGCGTCGCGCGGCTCGTTGATGTAGAACCACGCCGATTGCCACCCCTTTATGGTCTCCACGAAGGAGCCTTCAAGCCATATAACGTTGGGCATCTTGCCCACCATGGCTCTGCCGCATTCTGCTTGTTGGCCGCCCACCACCTTCGGCTTGATATTGAGGTCTTTAACCACAGGCCGAAGTGGGGCCGGATGCGGAGGAAAGCCTCACACACGACGATGAACGCCGAAATGTTGAGGACGGAGTTCGGGGCCAGATGATGGAAGTCCAGCCCGTAGTAGAACATGAGACCACAGACGAATGGATGGAGGGGAAACCCCAGTCCGCGGAGGAAGTGGTGGAGGAAGACTACCCTCTCGTGAGGTTCAGGGGTAGGAACGATCTGCCCCGCAGCGAGCAGCCGATGCGCGATATTCGCGGCCAAGTATCCGGCTCCGCGCAGCTTCTTGATGTGTCCCTTCGTAACGGAGGAAGCCATCCATTTGCCTCCCGCTCCGGACATGATTGGAGAAGGTTGAGAGGAAGGATGTGGGCTTGGGCATTGGAGCTCGAGTGTGCGAGAGGGATGAGCAAGGAGGAGGAAGGCGTGGGTAGAAAAAGGTTAAACCCTGTCCCTTTATAAGGGCGGCCGAAACTATGCGCCCCCACTAGCCTGGTAAAACTCGCTTATCCCCCAAGCGTCGTAATCGATGGCGCGGTTGGGTTACCCACGCCCGTATTTATGAGAATCCCGTAATAAGGGGGACACGATCTCTGCTTTGACAAGACGTGTCAAAAAACTGCCTCGCGTTATGTGCGGGGCTAGTTAAAGGAAACGGTTCGAATAATCACTGGGCCATGGCATAATGTCATGTTACCAACACGTGTCAGCATATTAGATTTGTGGAAATATTATTCTCTCTATGGTGGTATGTGGAACTTATTTTACAGGGTCGGACACTATCCTTGTATTCAAATTCTTCCATGGTGTATTCGAAGGAGGAACCCGCCTTGCAATGCCGAAGACAATACTGCGTGTCAGACTCATCGTCATTGAAGCCTGGTTTAGGGGCTACTGAGGGAGTCCTGGATTAGGGGGTCTCCGGACAGCCGGACTATATCCTTTGTCCGGACTGTTAGACTATGAAGATACAAGATTGAAGACTTCATCTCGTGTCCGGATGGGACTCTACTTGGCATGGAAAGCAAGCTAGGCAATACGGATATGTATATCTCCTCCTTTGTAACCGACCTTGTGTAACCCTAGCCCCCTCTGGTGTCTATATAAACCGGAGGGTTTTAGTCCGTAGGACAACATACAATCATACCATAGGATAGCTTCTAGGGTTTAGCCTCTCCGATCTCGTGATAGATCAACTCTTGTAACACTTATATCATCAAGAATAAATCAAGCAGGACGTAGGGTTTTACCTCCATCAAGAGGGCCCGAACCTGGGTAAAACATCGTGTCCCCTGCCTCTTGTTACCATCTGCCTTAGACGCACAGTTCGGGACCCCCTACCCGAGATCCACCGGTTTTGACACTGACACCCCCTCTGGTACTTTCTTCGTCCAATATTTTTTATATATTCTAAAACTGACTTATGTGGAGTTTCAGGACTTTTGGAGTTGTGCAGAATAGGTCTCTAAATATTTGCTCCTTTTCCAACCTAGAATTCCAGCTGCTGACATTCTCCCTCTTCATGTAAACCTTGTAAAATAGGAGAGAATATACATAAGTATTGTGACATAATGTGTAATAATAGCCCATAATGCAATAAATATTTATATAAAAGCATGATGCAAAATGGACGTATCAATTCCCCCAAGCTTAGACCTCGCTTGTCCTTAAGCAAAAGCCAATATCGAAAAATATGTCGACATGTTTAGAGACAGAGGTGTCGATAAAATAAAATACGGACATGAGGGCATCATGATCATTCTTAGAACAGGAACATATGATTTCTTATGCTAAAGTAACAATTCATTCACAATTTCAAGTATGAATCAGAAACTTCATTGAAAACTAACAAACTATAATCTCAGTCATTGAAGCAATTGCAATTTATCATAACATCGGAAAGAGTCAATATAAGAGCTTTTCAGCAAGTACACATACTCAACTATCATTTAGTCTTTCACAACTGCTAACACTCATGCAATACTTATGGGTATGAAGTTTTAATCGGACATAGAGAAAGATAGGGGCTTATAGTTTTGCCTCCCAACCTTTTACCTGAAGGGTAATGTCAACAATAATAGTTCATGAAAACTCACATCCAATTAGCTATATATATCAGGATCTTTCCAACACACAATGCTTGCCAAAGGATAAAATGTAAAAATAAAAGGTGAAGATCACCATGACTCTTGTATAAAGTATAAGACAAGAATAAAAGATAGGCCCTTCGCAGAGGGAAGCAGAGGTTGTCATGTGCTTTTATGGTTGGATGCACGAAATCTTAATGCAAAAGAACGTCACTTTATATTGCCACTTGTGATATGGACCTTTATTATGCATTATGTCGCTTTTATTTCTTCCACATCACAAGATCGTATAAAGCTTATTTTCTCCACACTAATAAATCATACATATTTAGAGAGCAATTTCTATTGCTTGCAACAATGACGACTTACTTGAAGGATCTTACTCAATCCATAGGTAGATATGGTGTACTCTCATGGCAAAACTAGGTTTAAGGATATTTGGAAGCACAAGTAGTATCTCTACTTGGTGCAAAGAATTTGGCTAGCATGAGGGGGAAAGGCAAGATCAACATGTTGGATGATCCATGACAATATAATTTATTTCGGATGTAAGAAAACATAACCCATTACGTTGTCTTCCTTGTCCAACATCAACTTTTTAGCATGTCATATTTTAATGAGTGCTCACAATCATAAAATATGTCCAAGATAGTATATTTATATGTGGAAGCCTCTCTTTCTTGATTACTTCCTATTAATTGCAATGATGACCAAAACTATGTTTGTCAAATCTCAACAACTTTTATTCATCATACTATTTATATGTGAAGTCATTACTCTCCATAAGATCCATATGATCTCCTTATTTCTTTTCTATTCTTTCTCTTATTCCCTCAAGATCATAGCAAGATAGCAACGCCCTTGACTCAACACTAATCTTTATTATATATAGCTCACGGACTCGATTACATAGAAGGAATATCATAAAGCAAAACTCAAAACTAGATCATACTAAAACTTTACTCTACTAGATCAAGATATTATCAAAAGGATCAAACTAAGAAAAATGGTAAAGATAAAAGTGTGATGGTGATACGATACCGGGGCACCTCCCCCAAGCTTGGCAGTTGCCAAGGGGAGTGCCCATACCCATGTGTTTATGGCTCTTTCTTCGGAGGTGGTGATGATGGAGTTGTTGATGATGTAGGCTTGACGTCCATCTTCCAAGGCATGGGCTCACCATCATAGAAGGATGACCGAGCCTCCAGGATCCTCGAATCTACAGCCAAACTCATCCTCTTGAATCTATATTCATACTCATAGTTTTGGTTTTGCAGGTCATAGATCTGGGCTTGGAGGTGCTCGATTTTCTCGTGAAGCTTGAAGATGGTCTCCCCAATGTCCTTGGCATCCAACTTGTGATTGTTGGCGAACTCCACGATCATCATGTGGTTGGCGTCGAGTCCGCGTTCCACCATCCCCTGGCACTTGAAAACTTGTTGCTCCATTGCTTCGAGTCTTGTCTTCACGCTTCCGGTCCTCCTTGGTCCCTCAAGATCGCGGATGTGCAGCACCCCCTCACGTAACTCAATGGTTTGAGGGTGTTGCAGCACCTCCGCGAGGTAGGGGTTGATGACCCTCTTGAAAAACTTGTCCTTGGGGGCGCTTGAAGACGTCATGGTGATCTAGATCTGTCAGAAAAACAGCTCGAAACAAAGACAGTAGATATTTGCGTGTTACGGTGGTCAAAACCTTCGGGAGATTATATAATGAATTTTTACCGACTAAAAGAAGTATCATGCAAGAAAACAGAGTCCGGAGGCACACGAGGTGCCCACGAGGCAGGGGGCGCGCCCTCCACCCTCGTGGATGCCTCGTGTCCTTTCCAGACTGCTTCTTATTTTCTTATTTTCTTAAATATTCCAAAACGGAGAAAAATTGCTATTAGAACTGTTTTGGAGTCGGTTTACTTACCATACCGCATACCTCTTCCCTTTTGGAGGTTGAAACATTCTGGAAGGTGTCCCTTATATACTCCTTCGGGGTTACAGTTTCAATAACATTAGTTTCAACATTTATAGGATTACCTAAGATATAATGTTTGATTCTTTGACCGTTCACCACCCTCGGATTTGTGCCTTCGAAGTTGTTGATTTTTATGGCACCAGAGCGATAGACCTCCTCGATAACGTAAGGACCTTCCCATTTAGAGAGGAGTTTTCCTACAAAAAATCTTAAACGAGAGTTGTATAACAATACATAATCACCTACATTAAACTCACGTTTTTGTATCCTTTTGTCATCCCATCTTTTAACTTTTTCTTTAAACAGTTTGGCATTCTCATAAGCCTGGGTTCTCCACTCATCAAGTGAGCTAATGTCAAATAGTCTCTTCTCACCAGCAAGTTTGAAGTCATAGTTGAGCTCTTTAATGGCCCAATATGCCTTATGTTCTAGTTCGAGAGGTAAGTGACATGCTTTTCCATAAACCATTTTATATGGAGACATACCCATAGGATTTTTATATGTAGTTCTATAGGCCCATGATGCATCATCAAGTTTCTTGGACCAATTCTTTCTAGATCTATTAACAGTCTTTTGCAAAATTAATTTAAGCTCTCTGTTACTTAGTTCTACTTGACCACTAGACTGTGGGTGATATGAAGATGCAATTCTATGATTAACATCATACTTAGCAAACATTTTATGAAAAGCACCATGAATAAAATGTGAACCACCGTCGGTCATTAAGTATCTAGGGACTCCAAACCTCGGAAAACTAACTTCTTTAAGAATCTTAATAGAGGTGTTATGATCAGCACTACTAGTTGGAATAGCTTCTACCCACTTAGTAACGTAATCAACAACAACTAAAATATGTGTATACCTATTAGAGGAAGGAAACAGTCCAATATAATCAAAGCCCCAAACATCAAATGGTTCAATAATAAGTGAATAATTCATAGGCATTTCTTGACATCTTCTAATATTACCAATTCTTTGACATTCATCACAAGACAAGACAAACTTACGGGCATCCTTGAAGAGAGTAGGCCAATAAAAACCGGATTGCAATACCTTATGTGCAGTTCTATCTCCAGCATGGTGTCCTCCATAAGCCTCGGAGTGACACTTGCGTAGGATCTGTTGATGTTCATGCTGAGGTACACAACGTCTAATAACACCATCTACTCCTTCTTTATAAAGGTGTGGGTCATCCCAGAAGTAATGTCTTAAATCATAGAAAAACTTTTTCTTTTGTTGGTACGTGAAACTAGGTGGTATAAATTTAGCAACAATGTAATTAGCATAATCAGCATACCATGGAGTAGTACGAGAAGCATTTATGATAGCTAATTTTTCATCAGGAAAGCTATCATCAATAGGTAGTGGGTCATCAAGAACATTCTCTAACCTAGACAAGTTGTCCGCAACGGGGTTCTCAACTCCTTTTCTATCAATAATATGCAAATCAAATTCTTGTAGTAGGAGAACCCATCTAATAAGTCTAGGTTTAGCATCTTTCTTTTCCAGAAGATATTTAATAGCAGCATGATCAGTGTGAACAGTTACTTTAGAATCAACAAAATAAGGTCTAAACTTATCACAAGCAAATACAACTGCTAAAAATTGTTTTTTACTAGTAGCATAATTTCTCTAGGCACTGTCTAGAGTTTTACTAGCATATTGGATAAGATTTAGTTTCTTATCAACTCTTTGTCCTAGAACAACACCTACAGAACAATCACTAGCATCGCACATAGTTTCAAAAGGTAAATTCCAATCAGGAGGCTGAACAATAGGTGCAGAAATGAAAGCTTTCTTAAGTATTTCAAATGCTTCTACACAATCATCATCAAAGACAAAAGGAACATCTTTTTGTAAAAGATTAGTCAGATGCCTGGAAATTTTTGAGAAGTCTTTAATGAACCTCCTATAAAAACCGGCATGACCAAGGAAAATTCTTATACCTTTAATGTCCTATGGGCACGACACCTTTTCAATAGCATCAACTTTAGCTTTATCAACTTCAACACCTCTTTCAGAAATTTTATGCCCCAAGACAATGCCTTCATTAACCATAAAGTGGCACTTCTCCGAATTCAAGACAAGATTAGTTTCTTGACATCTCTGCAAAACTCGATCAAGGTTGCTTAAGCAATCATCAAAAGAAGTTCCATATACAGAAAAATCATCCATGAAAACCTCAACAATCTTTTCACAAAAGTCAAAGAATATAGCAGTCATGCATCTTTGAAAGGTAGCAGGTGCATTACATAAACCAAAAGGCATACGTCTATAAGCAAAGGTACCAAAAGGGCAAGTAAATGTGGTCTTTTTTTATCCTCTTTTGACACAGGTATTTGAGAGAAACCAGAATAACCGTCTAGAAAGCAAAAATGTGTATTTTTCGATAATCTTTCTAGCATTTGATCAATAAAAGCTAAAGGGTAATGATACTTTTTAGTAGCTTTATTTAGTTTGCGGAAATCAATTACCATTCTATAACCTGCAACAATTCTTTGTGGGAACAATTCATCTTTATCATTAGGAACAATAGTAATACCTCCCTTCTTAGGGACACAATGGACAGGACTTACCCACTGACTATCAGCAACGGGATAAATTATACCTGCCTCCAGAAGCTTTAGTATTTCTTTTCTGACCACTTCTTTCATTTTATGATTTAACCGTCGTTGGTGATCAACAACTGGTTTAGCGTCATTCTCCAATTTTATTTTGTGTTGGCATAGAGTGGGACTGATGCCCTTAAGATCATCAAGAGTATATCCAATAGCAGCATAGTGCTCCTTCAGAGTTTTCAATAATTTCTCTTCTTCTTGCTCTGAAAGGTTAGCACTAATAATAATAGGATATATCTTCTTTTCATCAAGATAAGCATATTTAAGAGTATCAGGCAATGGTTTAAGCTCAAACACAGGATCACCCTTGGGTGGAGGAGGATCCCCTAGAATTTCAACAGGCAAGTAATGTTTCAAAATAGGTCCCTGTTTAAAGAATACTTCATATATTTCCCTTCTTTCATTCATAAACATATCATTTTCATGGTCTAGCAAATATTGTTCTAAAGGATCACTAGGAGGTACTGCAATAGAAGCAAGACCAATAATTTCATCTTTACTAGGCAATTCTTTATCATGGGGTTGTCTACGAAATTTAGCAAAGTTAAAATCATGAGACATATCCCCTAATCCAATAGTAACAACATCCCTTTTGCAATCTATCTTAGCATTAACAGTATTTAAGAAGGGTCTACCAAATATAATGGGACAGAAGTTATCTTGTGGGGAAGCAAGAACAACAAAATCAGTAGGATATTTAATTTTCCCACACAGGACTTCAACATCTCTAACAATCCCAACCGGTGAGATAGTATCTCTATTGGCAAGCTTAATAGTAACATCAATATCTTCTAATTCAGCAGGTGCAATATCATGCATAATTTCTTCGTATAAAGAATAAGGTATTGCAGTGACACTAGCACCCATATCACATAAACCATGATAGCAATGATCTCCTATTTTAACAGAAATAATAGGCATGCCTACAATAGGTCTATGTTCATTTTTAGTATCGGGTCTAGCAATTCTAGCAGCTTCATCAAAAAAGTAAATAACATGCCCATCAATATTATCGGCCAAGAGATCTTTAACCATAGCAATACTAGGTTCAACCTTAATTTTCTCAGAGGGTCTGGATGTTCTAATGTTACTTTTGTTGACCATAGTTGAAGCTTTAGCATGATCCTTCATTCTAATAGGGACGGGTGGTTTCTCAATATAAGCGGCAGGAACAATAGGATCAACATTATAAATGATAGTATTTTCTTCAACTTTAATAGGTTCAACTATTTTTACTTCAATGGGAGCGTGATATTTAAGCCACTTCTCCTTAGGGAGATCAACATGAGTAGCAAATGATTCACAGAAAGAAGCTACTATCTCAGAGTCAAGTCCATATTTAGTGCTAAATTCACGAAAAGCATCGGTATCCATAAAAGATTTAACACAATCAAACTTAGGTGTTATACCTGACTCCTTACCTTCGTCGAGTTCCCAATCTTCAGAGTTGCATTTAATTCTTTCCAATAAATCCCATTTGAATTCAATAGTCTTCATCATAAAAGAACCAGTACAAGAAGTATCGAGCATGGAGCGATTATTGAGAGAGAGCCGAGCATAAATTTTTTGAATAATAATTTCTTTTGAGATCTCATGATTGGGGCATGAATATAACATTGACTTAAGCCTCCCCCAAGCTTGAGTGATGCTTTCTCTTTCGCGAGGCCAAAAATTATATATATAATTACGATCACGATGAACCAGATGCATATGATAAAACTTCCGATGAAATTCTAATTTCAATCGGTTGTAGTTCCATGATCCAATATCATCACATAGCCTAAACCATGTCAATGCCTTTCCCCTCAAAGATAAAGGGAAGACCTTCTTCTTGATAACATCCTTGGGCATACCTGCAAGCTTGAATAATCCACAAACTTCATCCACATAGATTAAGTGCAAATCGGGATGCAATGTTCCATCTCCTGTAAAAGGATTAGCTAGCAGTTTCTCTATCATACCCGAAGGAATTTCAAAGTAAACATTTTCAGTAGGTTCAGTAGGTTGAGGAGCAACTCTTTCCTCTACTGGTTGGGGTGAAGATACCTTGAACAAGCCCCTCAAAGGATTATGTTCCATAGTAACAAGTGACAGTAAATTTCAGCACACTATATAAAATTTTCCTTACCAAATTCCACCTACCAAAGGCGCTTCATTCCCCGGCAACGGGGCCAGAAAAGAATCTTGATGACCCACAAGTATAGGGGATCTATCGTAGTCCTTTTGATAAGTAAGAGTGTCGAACCCAATGAGGAGCAGAAGGAAATGATAAGCAGTTTCCAGTAAGGTTGTCGGAGGAAATAACCATGGGTAGCCAAGCCGGCTCCCCCCGGCCCTTCTGAAAAATTATTACGAGCCCATCCGACCCTCAAGAAATCCAAGACATGGGGCCGCCTTCCCCTCACCGGCTATTTCCCAGGCCGACTATCGGAAGGCGGCCCGACTTCAGCCTTCATGAAGAAAGCCGCGGGAGGGCCGGCTCCGAGGAGCCAGCCGCGAGAAGGCCGACTCGAAGGAGCCGGCTCCCATAAAGCGGTCGAGATCGTACCCTCGAAGTCTGCACCCACATAACGGCGATGTGATGGGGCGTGGCTACAGTGAAGCTTGCCACCCCCGAATCCCGGAGCATGCCTGGCACAGTGCGCCGTACGGGTGGCCATGACCCGTCCGGCGCGGCACTATTGCCACGTTGACCCTGATGTCATCCACGTCGGGCTGCCAGAGTGGCCCACGGGCGGTGGGCCCCTTCAGGCAGAGAGACACCCGAAGGCGGCCCGGCCTCCCCCAGTCAGCCCAAGATAGAGCCGGCTCTCCATAGCCGGCTTGCCACCCCCTTGAAGGAGACGCCCCATTAAGGAGACAAGACGCGGTGAGGCTACATCGATCACCCGCCGGACGGCGGCACTGTAGCCACGCCCACCTCGGCGAAGCCCTCGTCACCAGGATTGAGCAACAGTAACCAGCCACCGACAAGGCCCTGGACAGTGGGGCCTGCCTGTCGACCAAGGAGCCGGCAACCGACGGGACCCACCAGCCGGCGAGCCCCAGCAGTCGGCGCGGAAGCTGGCGAGAGCAGACACAGACGGCTGGGCCCCGCGCCCAGCCGGATTACCATAATATCCCCGGGGGGTAGGCCTATATAAACCCCCCAGGACACCCATGCAAAGGGTTGATCCCTGCTAGTTTTAAACACCACATAGGGAGGAGAAGAAAGCGGGCAGAGCCCTTCTTCCTCCTCTCGCAAAACAGCTCAAGGAGCATCGTGTAGCTACTTGTTCATCTAGTGATCATGCAGAGACCCCGGAGAGCAGCAGTAGGGGTGTTATCTCCACGAAGAGCCCCGAAGCTGGGTAAGATTCGCCGGCGTGCATGTCTTCGCCTCATCCCGCTTCCAGGCACCGGCGACGTCTTACTGGCTCCCACAATGATAAGCCACCCGTTGGCATATGTCGCACCTACCACCCGACATTTGGCGCCCACCGTGGGGCCAGGTGCACCGTCGTCCGGAGACCTGTTCTGGACGGGAACCTTCTTCCTCCCCCGCGAGCGTAGCCAGCCCGGCACGCCCGATGGCGCTTGCCACGACGTGCTGCAAGGTGTCACCAACGTCTGCGCAGCAAGCGGCCTCGCTGATCTCCTCGACAAGACCCTCATCTTCGACGAGCTCGCCTCCGACGCGGGCACCGACCACCTCGTCAACCTCCTCGGCCAGCTCCATGTCTCTGGCGAGCCTGCTGTGGACTTGGAGTCGGTTGGCACCACCGATCTGATGCCTGTCGACTCCGACACGGCCTCACTCGACACTTTCCCCACCGACGTCACGATCTACAACGACCCGCTTCCCCGGGCCGATGGCTGCGACGCTGTCACCACCGAGGTGATGGTCATCGGCCACGGCGGCGCTGCTGACGAGAGCGCCCACGACGCCCAGCACGCGGCGGTCCACGACTTGTCCATCCCACTCCCGGCCGATGCGGACGCTGAAGCACTGGAGGCCGGAAGTTGGTTTCCATGAGACGCCTCGCTGAGGCCCAACGTCGCGAAGCTGACCGCGCCGCCTTTGGCATGCCGCCCCAGGCGGGCCCAGCCGGGTCGGCGTTGTCAGACAGCGCGGTGCTGTCATCGCCGACACGTTAGGAGTCGACCGCCCAGTCTACGCCACTCCACTCGAGAACCTGCACGCTGCCCAGGCAGCCGTAGACGAGCTAGACGGACTGGGGGCCGAAGAACTCCCCCACATGACCCGACGCATCCAGCAGCTAATTGATGCAGCCGCGCAGCGGCACGAAGCCGACGCCCGCGCGGAAAGCCCTCCCCCGCGCCGAGATCATGGCGCGACGTCCCGGACGCCGACTACGGGTAAAACCCGCGTGCGGCGCGAGAAAGAGCCAGCTGCCAGCCGAAGCCAAACCCAAATCTCCATTGAGCGAGACGCAGAAGGCCACCCCCGGGCCGTGGAGTGGCGGGGCAACCCGCCTCCGCCTCGGCCCCGTGGAGAGAGATATCCCACCCCGCCGCCTGTTGCGCATCCGACTCTCAACGGCCGGCTAGGCCGCTGCGAAGGAGTTGGCGAGAACGACGCCCGCCATCGGATCGGCCGCCTGGCGTGATCCCTGGCGCTGGAAGAAGAAGACGATGTCGGCCCGCCTTGCTTCGGCCCCCGCATCCGCGACGAGCCCTTCCCCAAAGGGTTCTCGCTCCCAAGAGACACGCCCAAGTACAACGGCTCCGTGAAGCCGGAAGATTGGTTGATCGACTACTCCACGGCAGTTAGCATAGCCAATGGCAACAGGTGCGTTGCCGTGAAGTACGTGCCCCTCATGCTGCAAGGCACGGCGCGGACCTGGCTCAACAGCCTCAAGCCATGCAGCATCAACAGCTGGCTAGATTTCACAGAAGCTTTCGTCCGCAACTTCACCAGCACCTACAAGCAGGCTCCCAAGCCCAGACAGCTCTCCTTGTGCGTACAAGGCCCCGCCGAGTCTACTCGCGACTACCTCACGCGTTGGGCCGAGCTCAGCAACTCTTGTGAAGGGGTGCACGAGGTGCAAGCCATAGAATACTTCACTGCCGGGTGCCGAGAAGGCACCCTCCTCAAGCACAAGCTTCTCTGCGACGAGCCGACTACCCTCGACGAGCTTCTGGACATAGCAGACAAGTACGCCACCGCCAACTCCTCAATGAAGACCGAGCTCCGTGTAGACACCTCCGGGAAAGTACTCAACCCAGCGCCCAAGACGCCGGCTGGGGATTCCGACCGACGTCCACACCCGAACGACCACAAGCGCAAGGGCCCTGCGCCGCCTCCCGCCGGTCGGCAGGTGGCCACAGTCGAAGACGAGCAGCCCGAAGGGCGGCCCGCGCCCAAGAAACCCAAGGGCGGCAGGCCGGCTTGGCAGCCAGCCTTCTCCCACGAGCAAACTCTCGACGCCCCGTGCAAGTTCCACAGCGGCGCGAAGCCGTCCAACCACACAACCCGGAAGTGCCATTGGCTCACCCGAATCTCCAAGGGCAAAGGGCTCGCGCCGCCTCCGCCTGCCGGTCCGCCGCCTCCGGCTCTGCAGCCACCGACCGTTCGGCCCGCAGGCGGAGCTGTGCATGATGAGTTCCCCGACGAGCATGCCGCCTATGTCATCTTTACAAGCCAGCCCGATGACCGGCGCAGCAAACGCCGAGAGCACTAGGAAGTCAGCATGGTCGCTGCCAACCCCGCCGAGCACATGCACTAGTCAGAAAAACCTATCAGCTGGAGCCGGGCCAACCACCCAGAGGTGATGCCATCTCCCGGCTCTTATGCGTTGGTTCTGGATGCCACCCTTGCAACGGACAGACGCGCCGCCCGTTTCTCCCGCGTGTTGATAGACGGCGGGAGCAGCATCAACATCTTATACCGTGACACCCTGGAGAAGCTGAACGTCAAGACGAAGCAACTCATGCCTACTCGAACAGTGTTCCATGGCATCGTACCCGGACTGTCTTGCGCCCCCATTGGCAAGATCAGGATTGATGTACTCTTTGGGGACAAGGAGCATTTCCGCCGGGAAGCGATCTGGTTTGAAGTGGTGGACCTGGAGAGTCCCTACCATGCATTGCTTGGCCGACCTGCCTTGGCCAGGTTCATGGCAGTTCCCCACTATGCATACCTCAAGATGAAGATGCCGAGCACCAAGGGCGTCATCACCATAGCCGGTGATTACAAGAAGTCTTCTGAGTGCGCAGCGGCCAGCAGCCGGCTGGCCGAGTCCCTTGTGATTGCCGAAGAGAAGAAGATGTTGGATCGAGTCGTGGCCATGGCCGGCAAATAGTCGGCCCTGTCCCCCAATCCCAAGGAGTATGATGCCCAGGGATCTTTCCAGCCGGCCAAGGAGACGAAGAAGGTACCTCTTGACCCCGAGCACCCAGAGAGGTTTGCTGTCATCGGGGCAAACCTAAACAGCAAATAGGAAGGCGAGCTCACCGATTTCCTCCGTGAGAATCGGGACATCTTTGCATGGTCCCCCAAGGACATGCCGGGTGTTCCGAAGGAATTCGCCGAGCACAAACTACATGTCCGAGAAGATGCAAAACCAGTCAAACAACCCCTCCGCCGACTGTCGGAGGAGAAAAGAAGGATTGTGGGAGAGGAGATAGCCCGGCTTCTGGTAGCCGGCTTCATTATGGAAGTTTTCTTTCCAGAGTGGCTCGCCAACCCGGTCCTCATATTAAAGAAGAACAATAAGTGGCACATGTGCATAGACTACATGAGCCTCAACAAGGCCTGCCCCAAAGATCCCTTTGCCCTGCCGAGGATTGACTCCACGGCCGGATGCGAGCTGTTGAGTTTCTTGGATGCTTACTCAGGATACCACCAGATAAAGTTAGATCCGGCTGACCGCCTGAAGACTGCCTTCATCACGCCATTCGGAGCCTTCTGCTACCTGACTATGAAATTCGGCTTGAGAAATGCCGGTGCCACTTTTCAGCGTTGCATGCAGAAGTGCCACGTCAAGCAACTCGGCAGAAATGCCCACGTCTACGTACACGACATTGTGGTGAAGACGGAGAAGTGCGGCACCTTGCTGGAAGACCTCAAAGAAACATTTGAGAACCTACGCCGGTTCCAAATCAAGCTCAACCCTGAGAAATGCGTGTTCGGAGTGCCAGCCGGCCAGCTCCTAGGCTTCCTGGTCTCCGAACGCGGCATCGAATGCAATCCAGTGAATATCAAGGCCATTGAGAGAATGGCGATTCCCACCAAACTTCGAGACATCCAGAAGTTTACCGGATGCTTGGCCTCCCTGAACCGCTTCATCAGCCGGCTCAGAGAGAAAGCTCTCCCCCTCTACCGCCTCATGAAGAAGACCACTCACTACGAGTGGAATGACCAAGCCGACCAAGCTTTTCACGAGCTGAAGAAGATGCTGGCCACACCGCCGGTCCTGGCGGCGCCGACTGAGAAAGTGCCCATGCTCCTCTACATCGCCGCAACCAGCCGGGTGGTCAGCGCCGTCATCGTAGTCCAACGCCCAGAAGAGGGTCGAGCCCAGCCGGTCCAGAGGCCGGTGTGCTATTTGAGCGAGGTATTGTCTGCCTCGAAGCAGAACTACCTGCACTACCAGAAGATATGCTATGGCATGTACTTCGCCGCCAAGAAGCTGAAGCCCTACTTCCAAGAGCATCCCATCACGGTCGTATGCACCGCCCCGCTGGCCGAGATCATAGGCAGCCGGGATGCATCCGGCCGGGTGGTGAAATGGGCCATCGAGCTGGCCCCTTACACTATCTTCTACCAGCCTCGCACCGCCATCAAGTCCCAGGCATTGGCCGACTTCCTCGTCGACTGGGCCGAGACCCAGTACCTACCGCCGGCTCCCGACTCCACTCATTGGCGCATGCACTTCGATGGGTACAAGATGCGCACCGGCTTGGGAGCCGGCATCGTCCTCACCTCTCCCAAAGGCGACAAGCTCAGATACACGCTGCAAATTCACTTTTCCGCCTCCAACAACGTGGCCGAGTACGAGGCACTCATACACGGGCTCCGGCTTGCCAAAGAGCTCGGCATTCGCCGGATCCTATGTTATGGCGACTCGGACTTGGTGGTCCAGCAATCATCCGGCGACTGGGATGCCAAGGACGCAAATATGGCAAGCTACCGCTTCCTCGTTCAGCAGATCAGTGGGTATTTTGAAGGATGCGAGTTCCTCCACGTACCGCGAGCTGACAATGAGCCAGCTGATGCCCTGGCTCGAATAGGCTCCACTCGGCAAGCAATACCAACCGGTGTCTCTCTACAACGCCTCCTCAAGCCATCTATCAAGCCGTCTCCAGAGTCCGATTCCATCTTCGTACCACCTGACCCCGATACAGCCGGGTCCGGCTCGAAGAACCAAGCAGGTGACCTGGGGACTTCGACAGTCGGCCCAGGGACATCAGTAAGCGGCTCAGGGACTTCCGTAGTTATGCCTGACCTGAGAACCGCCACACCCGGCTCGGGGACTGCGGTAGTCGGCCCGAAGACTGCACCAACACAATAGGCGGCGGCCGACTCCAGCATTTCACCACCCAGCCCGCCCGCCCTAGTCGCAGTAGCCACATTGGCAATAGAAGAAGTCGCAGCTCCATCATGGGCTCAGTCCATCCTCAACTTACTAATAAACCAAGACCTGCCGGCTAACAAAACAGAGGCAAGACAAGTCCAACGCCGAGCCGGAGCATACACAATCGTCAACAGAGAGCTCGTCAAGCGCAGTGTCACTGGAGTCCTCCAGCGATGCGTCGAGCAAGAGAAGAGCATCGCAATCCTCAGAGATATCCACCAAAGAGAATGCGGCCACCATGCGGCCTCAAGATCACTCGTCACCAAAGCCTTCCGCCATGGTTTCTTTTGGCCGACTGCTTTGGATGATGCCAAGGAGTTAGTTAAACATTGCAAAGGGTGCCAACTCTTCAGCTCCAAGCAACACATGCCGGCTTCAGTACTCAAGACCATTCCCCTCACTTGGCCCTTCGCTGTTTGGGGACTGGACATGGTGGGCCCATTCAAGATGGCGTGCGGCGGCATGACACATTTGCTTGTCGCCGTGGACAAATTCACCAAATGGATTGAGGCAAAGCCGATCAAGAAGCTGAATGGGCCGTCTGCCGTGACATTCATCGCAGATATAACAACTCGGTACGGCGTGCCACACAGCATCATCACCGACAATGGCACGAATTTCGCGAAGGGAGCCTTGGCACGTTTCTGCGTGACGCAAGGCATCCGGTTGGACTTAGCGTCCGTTGCCCACCCGCAGTCAAACGGCCAGGTCGAGCGAGCCAACGGCCTCATCCTTTCCGGCATCAAGCCCCGACTGGTCGTACCACTGGAGCGTTCAGCCGGCTGTTGGCTCGATGAGCTGCCGGCCGTCCTCTGGAGTCTGGGCACTACCCCAAACAAGTCAACCGGCTTCACTCCTTTCTTCCTCGTGTATGGTGCCGAGGCAGTCATCCCAACCGACATCGAGTTCGACTCACCTCGGGTAACCATGTACACCGAGGCGGAGGCCAAGGAAGCACGAGAAGACGGCATTGACCTGCTGGAAGAGGGCCGGCTGTTAGCCCTCAGCCGGTCCGCCATCTATCAGCAGGGCCTGCGCCGCTACCACAACCGGAAGGTCAAGCCAAGATCCTTCCAAGAGGGTGATATTGTGCTCCGGCTGATCCAGCGAACAGCCGGCCAGCACAAGCTCTCGGCCCCTTGGGAGGGCCCCTTCGTCATCAGCAGAGCTTTTGGCAATGACTCCTACTACCTAATCGACGCGCAGAAGCCGAAGGCACGAAAGAGAGACGACTCCGGCAAGGAGTCGGAACGACCATGGAACGCCAACCTCCTCCAAAGATTTTACTGTTGAAATACAGTATGTATCACGCTAACTTTTGGACTAAGTACGAGACAATAGGCCCCCCGAGGAGAGCTCGGGGACTGCCATCTTTTATCTATGAATGAAGAGTATCACGCTTATGACCTTGTCATTACATTTACTTTTTCCGTCCGGCACCGGGTTCAACTAGTCGGCCCGGGGACTGGCTGCCTGGAGTTATAATAGAAGTCCTACCCGCGGTCAGACAAGTAGTGTGCTGGCACCCAAGCCTTCTCTTGCCAAAAGTCGCAGTTCGAAGAATCGGCTGTCCGGTTGGCAAGAGTTAAAGGCAGGAAAGGACGCCCACACGAAAAATGGCTAGGGACTAACGGACTAATATAACAAAAGCCGGTTTTTCTCCCACCACCGACCGACTACCAGAGTAGCCGGCCGGCCGGCTTCCATTCACCTCACTTCAATCTAAAAAAGCTCGAGTACTTACCTCCCCAAAAGGGGAAGGCGGCAAAGGAAACAGCCTAAGGACAAAAAGCATACGTAAATGAAAGCCAAACACACACACAATAATATTTATATAAAAGACCTTCAAAAGGCCAGCATTCAACATAGTTTGAATACACCCCTAGTGGGTGGAACCGCGCAAGTTTAATAAAATTGTTCAAAAGGCAACAAGCAGGAAAAAACAAAGACGGCAGATTAAGCCAAGGGAGCGACTGGCGAGTCGGGCAGGTTGGTGGAGATGGCAGTGCCGGCTGGAGGAGTGGCCGGCTGGCGAACCTCGGCATGATCACTGCCTCCCGCAGAGGGCACGCTAGCACGCGCCTCGTTGCTGGAGGCACGGTCAGGCTCAGGCTGGCTGGCCGCTTCACCGGCCGGCTCAACGTCTTCGCTCTCCTCTCCTTCGTTGTCTTCGCCTTCATCGCTGGAGGCGATCTCCTCTGCCGAGTCCTCACCCGCTGCCGGGTCCAGCCCGAACCACTCCTCCGGCTGGGCAACGCCGTCGTCATTAATTTCAGGGGCGAAGACGGTGATGTCAGTACACTCGGTGATCGTCGAGGCGCGCTAACCGATAGCCGGCCGCACCTCCTACAGCTCTTCGTCGGCCTCCAGCTGCCAGGTGCGCAGTTGGTCCAGGTTCAGCCCCGGATACCAGGCTCGGACGAACTCCAGCGCCCTCCTAGCCCCAAGTCGGGCTGCCGATGCCTTCCAGGCCTCGAAGCGGCCAACCACAACCTCCAGCCAGTCGGCAGTCCGACTCGGGGTGCGGGGAATCGTCTCGCTTGGCCAGAGGGCGGCCAACCCCTGCGCCCCGGCGCGCTGGAGGTGGCGGAGCATACGGTGAGCCGGCTGCAGCCAGGCTTGGACCGCCAAGAGTTGCTCCTCGAGCGTCCGGCTCGCGCCCGGCGCGATTTCAGCCCCCGCCTGCCGGCGCGCCTCGCGATGGGCCTCGATGGTTTGGGCGGCAAAGACGGAGTAGCCGGGAAAGTAGTCTGCGCGGAGAACAAAAAGCAGCACAAGTCAGAGCACAAATCAGGATCAAGGGGCAAGCAAGGAGTGAAGAAGGCGGCTTACCATCGATCAGATCCTCGATACGACCGAAGCCCTTGCTTAGTGCCTGCTTCGCCTCAGCCCAGCCCGCCGCTTCGGTCTCGAACTCGGCCCTCAGGGCGTCCTCGCTGTCCTGCGCTTTCTTCAGGGCCGCCTTGTGGCTCTCCTCCTGGTCGGCCAACTTCTTGGCCAAGCGGTCACGCTCCAGGACCAAGGCGCTGTACTCGGCTTCCTTGGCGCGAAGGGCGGCCTGGGCCCCGCTGAGCTGCTCCCTCAAGTTGGCATTGGCTCCTGCAAGCATGAAGACAGGAAAAATTAATAAGGAAGAAGTCGTCAAGGAAGATCCGACCCGGTTGCTCAGCAGTCGGCCCGAATCTCGGGGACTACACCCAGTGGGTGCGCTGACGCGCCCCCACAGGAGATGAACGAAACAAAGCACGCACTCCGGCTGCTGGTCAGATCCTCGGTTCTCCGACCCAGCTCCTGAGCCTGGGAGTTGAAGGCGGCAACGCGGAGGTTATGATACTCCTGGAAGATCAGACAGGAGACGGGAATAAGATAGTCGTCAAGGAAGATCCAACCCGACTGCTCAGCAGTCGGCCCGAATCTCGGGGACTACACCCAGTGGGTGAGCTGACGCGCCCCCACGGAAGAAATCAAAGAACAAAACAACCCATGTCAGAAGACTCACCCAGATGACGGCCCGCGTCGCAAGGAACTCTTGGGTGTATCGCTGCAGCGAGGCGGCCTAAGCTTGAAGCCGGCTCCGGACCTCCTGGGCCGCCACGTTCAGCTCGCCCGTCCCCCCGCTAGGGGTCCACTCGGACGTGTTGGTGCTGGCCGCCTCCAGGGCCTCCGCCGTCTGGCCGGCGCCCGCAGCTTGGTGCGGTTCCGGCGCGGAGGCACCACCCCCTGCGTGCCGGCGCAATGCCGGCTGCACCTCGAGGCCGGCCCCTGCCTCCGGCTCGCCCCCGGCCGGTTGCTCTGGCGCCGCAGCCGATTGGCCGCTTTGGCCCGCTCCGGTCGGCGCTGCCGGCGGCGCCCTCTCCATGAAGATCACGGAGTCCTCCCTCCTCTCCCTCACCGGCGGGTCTTGGTCGACCTCCTCCGACGGGGGCACTGGGATGTCGGGGGCCATGGCGCGGAGGGGAATGACGAGCAGCGGAGGCCGGTTGTGCGAGGCCTCCGCCTCCGTCTTCGCGGCTGCCGCCTTCGCCCGAGCCTTGGCTGCCGGGTCGGCCTGCTCCTTGGTCGCCTGGGCGGTCCTTCGCTCCGCCGCCTCCCGCGCCTCTCGTGCGTTCCGCTCCGTGGCCTCCCTAAGGTCGGCACGGGGATCCACGCGGCGGGAGCCTAAAGACCCTCCAGTTGGCCCGACTATGGAGCCGCCAGGACCCCGCTCATGGGAAAGCGGTGCCCTGTCCGGCGAGCAAGGAAAGGTTTAGAAGAGTTTCGGTCGAAAGGGACAACAAAAAATATATATACAAGGCATTCGACGACTTACGCCAAGATCGCCTGCGGCTGTTTCACCGCCTTGCGGAAGCGGACTACCTTCGCGGCCGCCTCATCCCACTTGGTCGCCGCCGTGGAAGCCTTGGATTTCTTCGGCCGGCTGCCGAAGAGGATCGACGCGGCCCGGCGCTTCTGCGCGCCGCCGCAGGCAGCCGGCGCGGCCGACGAGCCCGCGCCTTGATGATCAAGCGCCGGCTGGCGGCGCGGGGCGACTTCGACCTCGACATTGTCCGGCCAGTCCTCGAAGCCGGCCCCGAGCCTCGCGCCTCCGGCCTCGTCGCCTTCCCCCACGATGGCGTCTTCCATGGCGGCCGCTCCCAAGTCCGGATCGTCGGCGTCGTCCACCGTGCGGTCGGGGAGGAGCTGGCGCTCTACCCCTGCGGCCCCAGTCATCGGCGGAAGAAGAGGGTTCTGCTAAGGGAAAACCAACTGATCAGAGGCCGGCTATGATGAGCCCGGCTACCAAAGGAAGAAAGGAAGGAAAAACTTACGGCAGGCGGAGGGTTGGCGCGGGAATATGGCTCCTTGCCATATCGCCAATCCTCGGCGAGCTTGTAGTTGGAGATGTAGTTCACCATGTAAGACACCTCTGCATGAGGCATCTCCCTGGTGCTCAGCCGGCACGGGTCGAAGCGGCCGCTCATCTGACAAATCATGTGAGGCCGGCCTTGGAGGGGAAGTACCCGGTGCTCCACGAAGGCGGCCACCAAGTCGGCTCCGGTCAGGCCCTCCGACTGGATCATCACCCGAAGCCGGGAGACGGCTGTGTTCCCGGCCTGAGACAACGACCTGGCCCGGTAGCTCCACGAAGGTCGCCTCCCAGCCGGCGGGCCGACTACATAAGTTGGCAGGTTGACGTAGTTGCCTTGCTGGGCGACGTTCTTCACGTAAAAGTAAGACTTCTGCCAGAGCTTCACCGACTGGATCAGCGGGATGGGCGGGAATGGGTTGTTCTTGCCCGTCTGCCTCATGGCAATATAGGCTCCGCAGGGGGCGGGCACGCCCGCGACGACGGTGCCGAGCTTGCTCTAGAAGAATTCCCCCCAGAGCTCGAGCGTGGGGAGGACCCCAAGGAAGCCCTCGCATAGGGTGACGAAAGCCGACAGCAGCATCACCGCGTTGGGCGTGAGGTGATGCGGCTGGAGGTGGTAAAATTCGAGGAAGGCTCGAAGAAATCCGCTCGCCGGAAGGCCGAAGCTGCGCAGGCAGTGTGAGCGGAAGATCACCCGCTCGCCCTCCTCCGGTGCCGGCGAAATCTCCCTCGCCGGCGCTTAACGAACCCGCACGAAGTTCTCGCCCGGCAGGCGCCACGTCCAGCGGAGGAACTCAACGTGGTCCTCATGGACGTTAGAGCCATCCCATGAGCTTGACAGCGCCATGGGAGCAACGCGGCAAGGAGCAAGACGATGCGACGGCGGAGCAGCGCAGCAATGGGTGGCTGCGGTGGCGGAAAGAAGAAGAAGGAATGCGAGGAGGGGCGGAGCGAGGGAGAGCGTGCGAGCCTCTGCCGCTCCCCCTCCTCCCCCTACTTATAGACCCGCGCGGCAGAGCCGAGGAGGCGTGGCATGGGGGAACGTGGGGATCAACTGCGCCCACTCCCCCACTCCCGCGATTATTGCGCCCTGATGGCGTAATAAAATCGCCGCGGGAAGGCGAGCGGTCGGCGTGGGCCGCAGAAGATCCGCGCTCGGGCCAAGGCCTAGGAGTGGCGGGCCTGGGCCTGCGGCGGCGTCCCATCGCGCGCGTGCACTGGCAGGATTTCCTTGCCACGTGGCCCGCGGGATGGCCTGCGGTCAGCTCGCAGGTCGACCGTGCTCCCGCCTACGAGAAACGGGGCTTTCCAAAGACGACGCACACAAGCACAACTGGCCCCTCAGGGTAGGAAGCTGACCGAGCTTCTCGTCCCTTTGTCAGCCACGAAGCTCGACCAGCTTCGGGGACTACTGTCGGAGGAAATAACCATGGGTAGCCAAGCCGACTCCCCCTGGCCCTTCTGAAAAATTATTACGAGCACATCCGACCCTCAAGAAATCCAAGACATGGGGCCGCCTTCCCCTCGCCGGCTGTTTCCCAGGCCGACTATCGGAAGGCGGCCCGACTTCAGCCTTCATGAAGAAAGCCGCTGGAGGGCCGGCTCCGAGGAGCTAGCCGCGAGAAGGCCGACACCAAGGAGCCGGCTCCCATAAAGAGGTCGAGATCGTACCCTCGAAGTCTGCACCCACATAACGGCGATGTGACGGGGCGTGGCTACAGTGAAGCTTGCCACCCCCGAATCCCGGAGCATGCCTGGCACAGTGCGCCGTGCGGGTGGCCATGACCCGTCCGGCGCGGCACTGTTGCCACGTTGACCCTGATGTCATCCACGTCGGGCTGCCAGAGTGGCCCACGGGCGGTGGGCCCCTTCAGGCAGAGAGACACCCGAAGGCGGCCCGGCCTCCCCCAGTCGGCCCAAGACAGAGCCGGCTCTCCACAGCCGGCTTGCCACCCCCTCGAAGGAGACGCCCCATTAAGGAGACAAGACGCGGTGAGGCTACATCAATCACCCGCCGGACAGCGGCACTGTAGCCACGTCCACCTCGGCGAAGCCCTCGTCACCAGGATTGAGCAACAGTAACCAGCCACCGACAAGGCCCTGGACACTGGGGCCTGCCTGTCGACCAAGGAGCCGGCAACCGGCGGGCCCCAGCAGTCGGCGCGGAAGCCGGCGAGAGCAGACACAGACGGCTGGGCCCCACGCCCAGCCGGATTACCATAATATCCCCGGGGGGTAGGCCTATATAAACCCCCCGGGACACCCATGCAAAGGGTTAATCCCTGCTAGTTTTAAACACCACATAGGGAGGAGAAGAAAGCGGGCAGAGCCCTTCTTCCTCCTCTCGCAAAACAGCTCAAGGAGCATCGTGTAGCTACTTGTTCATGTAGTGATCATGCGGAGACCCCGCAGAGCAGCAGTAGGGGTGTTATCTCCACGGAGAGCCCCGAAGCTGGGTAAGATTTGCTGGCGTGCATGTCTTCGCCTCATCCCGCTTCCAGGCACCGGCGACGTCTTACTAGCTCCCACAATGATAAGCCACCCGTTGTCATATGTCGCACCTACCACCCGACAAAGGTATTCTCTGCAAGCACTGAAATTATCGGTAACAAATAGTTTTGTGAAAAGATAATTTGTAACGGGTAACAAGTAATAAAAGTAAATAAGGTGCAGCAAGATGGCCCAATCCTTTTCGTAGCAAAGGACAAGCCTGGACAAACACTTATATAAAGGAAAGCGCTCCCGAGGACACATGGGAATTATCGTCAAGCTAGTTTTCATCACGCTCATATGATTCGTGTTCGGTACTTTGATAATTTGATATGTGGGTGGACCAGTGCTTGGGTACTTCCCTTCCTTTGACAAGCATCCCACTTATGATTAACCCCTCTTACAAGCATCCGCAACTACAAAAGAAGTATTAAGGTAAACCTAACCATAGCATGAAACATATGGATCCAAATCAGCCCCTTACGAAGCAATGCATAAACTAGGGTTTAAGCTTCTGTCACTCTAGCAACCCATCATCTACTTATTACTTCCCAATGCCTTCCCCTAGGCCCAAACAATGGTGAAGTGTCATGTAGTCGACGTTCACATGACACCACTAGAGGAAAGACAACATACATCTCATCAAAATATCGAATGAATACCAAGTTCACATGACTACTTATAGCAAGACTTCTCCCATGTCCTCAGGAATAAACGTAACTACTCACAAATAATATTCATGTTCATAATCAGAGGGGTATTAATATGCATAAAGGATATGAACATATGATCTTCCACCAAGTAAACCAACTAGCATCAACTACAAGGAGTAATCAACACTACTAGCAACCCACAGGTACCAATCTGAGGTTTTGAGACAAAGATTGGATACAAGAGATGAACTAGGGTTTGAGATGAGATGGTGCTGGTGAAGATGTTGATGGAGATTGACCCCCTCCTGATGAGAGGATAGATGGTGATGACGATGGTGATGATTTCCCCTTCCCGGAGGGATGCTTCCCCGACAGAACAGCTCCACTGGAGCCCTAGATTGGTTCCGCCAAGGTTGCGCCTCGTGGCGGCGGTGTTTCATCCCGAGAGCTTGCTTCTGATTTTTTTTTCCAGGGCAAAAGACTTCATATAGCCAAAGATGGGCACCGGAGGCCTGCCAGGGGTCCACGAGGCAGGGGGCGCGCCCAGGGGGTAAGGCGCGCCCCGACCCTCGTGGATGGCGAGTGGGGCCCCTCTGGTAGTTTCTTCGCCCAATATTTTTTATATATATTATAAAACTAACTTCCATGGAGTCTCAGGAATTTTGGAGTTGTGCAGAATAGGTGTCTAATATTTGCTCCTTTTCCAGCCCAGAATTCTAGCTGCCGGCATTCTCTCTCTTCATGTAAACCTTGTAAAATAGGAGAGAATAGACATAAGTATTATGACATAATGTGTAATAACATCCCATAATGAAATAAATATTGATATAAAAGCATGATGCAAAATGGACGTATGAACGGGCTACTTTCTCTGCCTTTTCCTGTACCTCGGGGAGTTCCCCTGTTTGGAGAAAACAAATAGTGTGCTGCGCCCATGCCGGAGCCCGGGGCTCGACGGCAAGGACTAAAGGCTCATCTTCGGCCATGGGGACAGTTGCCTCTACGACCAGGGCTTGGGGTCCTACCGGAGGTTGCTGCCCCTCGGCAAGCTTGGGGCACCCGACAACGTCCTTGCCGGCGGCTCCTAGGAGCTCAACGGGGAAGTACTTGTCAGGGCCTGCCTTTCTTTGCTTGTTTTGCCCTGCTAACGGCTCAACGGATGGCTGAGTTAATTGAAGCACAAAGGTACCTGGTTCCACATGCAACTTGAGGGCGGCGTGTTTTGACAGGTCGTCGGCAATGCTGTTCTCCGCCCAGGGAACATGCTCTACTTGCAGTCCGTCAAAACGTTCTTCCAATTTCCTCACTTCATCCATGTAGGCCTCCATCAATGGGCTTTGGTAATCCTTGTTAACTTGCTTAACGATGAGCTGCGAATCACCTCTGATGATGAGCTTCCTGATTCCGAGGTCTGCCTTGATCCTGAGACTGACAAGAAATCCCTCGTACTCTGACGTGTTGTTCGTCGACTTTTCCTGAGGAAAGTGCATCTAGATCACGTACTTGAGGCGCTCTCCGGTGGCCACGACGAGCAGCACGCCGGCACCAGCACCTTGCAGTGAGAAAGCCCCATCAAAGTACATAATCCAATCGCGGCACATCTCCTTGCCGGGAAGGGTGGTCTCTTGAATCTCCTCGGCGGGCATCGAGGTCCATTCTGCTATGAACTCTGCCAAGGCTCGGCCCTTCATTGTTGAAGTACTTTCAAACTTGAGGCCAAACCTCGACAATTCCAATGCGCATTCCACAATCCTCCCAGTCGCATCCGGGTTGTGCAAGATTTGTTGCAACGGGAGGCGGGTGACGATGGTGATCTCATGTGCTTGGAAATAGTGACACGGCTTTCTCGAGGCCATAAGGAGGCCGAAAAGTAGCTTATGCATCCCGGAATATCTTAATATAGCCCCCTGCAAGAGGGAACCGATGAAATAAACTGGGTGCTGCACCACCTTCCTCTTCTGTTCAACTTCGCACACCTGCGCAGCCTCTGTCTTGCCAGGATCGGGCCTTGCTGGGGGTTTCGTCTTGCCGGCGCTGGGCGCTGATACGTCTCCAACGTATCTATAATTTTTGATTGCTCCATGCTATATTATCTACTGTTTTGGACTATATTGTGCTTTATTTTCCACTTTTATATTATTTTTGGGACTAACCTATTAACCGGAGGCCCAGCCCAGAATTGTTGTTTTTTGCCTATTTCAGTGTTTCGAAGAAACGGAATATCAAACGGAGTCCAAACGGAATAAAATGTTCGGGAACGTGATTTTCTCACCGAACATGATCCAGGAGACTTGGACCCTACTGCAAGGAAGCAAAGAGCTGCTCACGAGGGTAGGGGGCGCCCCCCTAGGGCGCGCCCCCTGCCTCATGGGACCCTCAGTGCTCCACCGACATACTCCTTTGTAACGCCCCGAGACCGATGTGCCAGGTGTCATCCAGTTATTTGCTGTTGTTGCCTTGTCATTGCTTGCGTGTCATGCATCTCATATCTGTGTCATCATGTGCATTTCATTTGCATACACATTTGTCTCATGCATCTGAGCATTTTCCCCGTTGTCCGTTTTGCAATCCGGCGCTCCTATGTCATCCGGTGTCCCTTTCTACCTCTTTTCGTGTGCGGGTGTTAAACGTTTTCGGATTGGACAGAGACTTGTCATGCGGCCTTGGTTTACTACCGGTAGACTGCCTGTCAAGTTTCGTGCCATTTGGACTTCGTTTGATACTCCAACGGTTAACTGAGGGACCGAAAAGGCCTCATGCGTGTTGCAGCCCAACACCCTTCCAAAGTGGCACAAAAACCCACCTAAACCCCTCTATCATCTCGGTCGTTCGATCACGATCGCGTGACCGCAAACTGCACCTCATTTGGACTCTCCTAGCTCCCTCTACCTATATATATGTGGCTCTCCCCGAATTTTCGCGCAGTCCAAACCCTAGCAAACTCCTCCCCGCGCCGCCGGACACTTCCTCCCACGTCAGCCGGACATGTCCACCCTGCTACCACCTCACTCCAGCCAACCAGAGGCCGCCACATCACCCCGCCGCCGCCGCCAGCCTACCAGCGCGCGCCACCTGGCCGCCCTGTACCCCCACTTCACCGCGCCGCCCGCCGGCCCAGATCCGGCCCGTGCGGGGGCGAACCGGGCCAGATCCCACGCGGCCGCCGCTGGGGATCGCCGCCACCCACGTGCCAGGTGCCCCGCTCGCTGGCCATCTCCTCCGCCGCCTCTCTCTCGTCACCGACGCCGCCACCTTCGCCGTGAACCTCGCCGGCGACCTTCAACCATCGTGCCGCCGTCGTGCTTCGTCGGGCATGCTCGTCCCTCCCCGTCCTCGCGCCTCGGATACGCCCTCCTCGCCTGGATCCCTCACCGTCCCCGAGCCCCGGTCGCCGGAGCCGGCAGCCGCCGCCTCGCCATGGTTCTGCTCGTGCAGGAGCACGAGGAGAGGGTCTGTCCTCTCGGGCGACCTCGTGGGCCGCAAACTCCCAAGGCCCATGTCCACGCCAAACACCGGCCCACCTGCCTCCTCCTCCGTCTGGGCTGAGCCCAGTGGTGAGCCCCCCTCTATCCTTCGCCCAGGGAACTTTTTAGATATTCGACGCCCGCCTATTTTTTTCCCAAATCGACTAAGTCCTGAACTTTTCAGATTCATATGCCTCTGTTCATCAGCTCATAATTCATCAACCGTTGCTCCGTTTCTGGCGTGTAGCATATCAAAATGTTCATCTCGATAAGTAGATCATTTCATCTCATTGCATCATTTTCATTTGAACTCATCTTGATGCCCGAAATGCTGTTGGAAGAGGGCTATGTGATGAATTTGTCAGATCTATTTCAGCAAATATCATTTTGTCATTTTTGCCATGATTAATGTGTGCATGGTATGATGTTCTACATGTGTTTTGTTATATGCCATGCCATCTTCACAGGGGTGTATGTTATGTATTTTTGTGATCTTTATGGTGACTAGCAAAAGCTTGCAAAGTAGCGTAATCGGTAATGCTGATTTCAGGGACTTAGAATTTCACTAAGTCCTTGTCCTGATTTTGTTGTTATGCCATATGTTCTTGTTGTTTCCTTGTGATCCGTGCCTCTTTTGAGGATGATCAGTAAGGATGTTTTGTTAAAATTGTGGTGCTCTATCCATCCATGTCTTTATTTGAAATTATGGAGCACCCTAGCTTGAGTCAATCGAGCTCTACTTTTGCTATAAAATGATCCTGGCAGATTGTTGACATGTTTAGCGATTTTGTCGAGGATGTTCCTATTGATCCGTGCATGCTATGTTGTTGTTCTTGCCATTTCTAGCTTCTATGCCATGTCTTCTTCATGGGTGTATGCTTAGTTTGTCATTCCATGCTCTGTAGTGAGTGCATCGAGCTCGTAAACATGCCTACTCGTTAACTGATTTGCATGCTCCAGTTTTTCACTAAGTCTGAATCTGTTTATGCTTTTGCCATGTTCACATGCTTGCAATTGTATTTTATGATCCCTTTTGGCTCAAGGTCACTAAGGGACTTTTGTTAAGTGCTTTGACTAGCTTCATGCCATGACTTGCTTTGCCATGTTAACATCCTGTAGTTTGTAGTTTTCATGCTCTAAAGTGTTCTTCCTGATGATAAATTCCAGACTTGTGTTAATTTCACAAAGTCTGAATCCTGTTATCATTTGCACTTTTGCCATGCTTGTTTGAACCTGTTAATGGATGAATTAGCCGTAGCTCAGTGTTCATCTTTTGTCAAGCATCATGAGTGGATCCCTTCCATGTATTTTGTTGCCATGTTTGAGTGTTGTAGCATATATATCTCGATGCATTTAGATGGCTACTTGCTGTTTATCGCAGACCGGTGTCATATTTGTTTTGCTTGCCATTTCCAAACCGTGCATCCGATTCCGGTGATCTTTATATCGATTTCAACCAAAATCACCTCACCTTTCTAGTGGCAGTCTTGGATTTCCAATTTGAGGCCAGATTCAATCATTCCTTTTCCAAATCATGCATATGCACCGCATCCCGCATATCATACCATGTTCGTGTGTGGTTTGTTTACTATGTTGTGTGCTTCTTTCCGGTTTTGCTTCTTTGGGTTGGTTCCGATTACGTCGCGTTTCTGAGGACCCGTTCGGCTACGTCTGTTTGTCTTCTTCATGGACTCGTTCTTCTTCCTTGCGGGATTTCAGGCAAGATAACCATACCCTCGAAATCACTTCTATCTTTGCTTGATAGTTGCTTGCTCTTTTGCTATGCCTATGCTACGATACCTACCACTTGCTTATCATGCCTCCCATATTGTTAAACCAAGCCTCTAACCCACCTTGTCCTAGCAAACCGTTGTTTGGCTATGTTACCGCTTTGCTCAGCCCCTCTTATAGCGTTGTTAGTTGCAGGTGAAGATCGGAGCTTGTTCCATGTTGGAACATGGATATTTTGTTGGGATATCACAATATCTCTTATTTAATTAATGCATCTATATACTTGGTAAAGGGTGGAAGGCTCGGCCTTATGCCTGGTGTTTTGTTCCACTCTTGCCACCCTAGTTTCCGTCATATCGGTGTTATGTTCCCGAATTTTGTGTTCCTTACGCGGTTGGGTTATAATGGGAACCCCTTGACAGTTCGCCTTGAATAAAACTCTTCCAGCAAGGCCCAACATGTCAGGACCCTGATTCCAAGTCACATCGATCTAGCCGGTAACACCTCATATCACATTGCGGCCTCACGCACGGTATCCCCACGGGTGTCGCCTTACCATTGCCCAGGACCGTTTGCGCCTTTTGGCTCACGTATATGATAGTGTCGCTAGCATCCATATGATAGAGAACCCGGGCCGACATGGCTAGTCGTGAACCAAAGCGGTGCAGACCTATGGAGACAGGCATACATGAATCACATCGAGCATGTCGGTCATCAGCGAGTGAATCCGGGCTGTAGCACTAGGCTAACAGGACTCCGGGGAACCCGGGCTGTAGCAGGCTAGGCAGGACTCCAGATGTCACCGCGTGACATTTCCCCGAAGGGACAGACATAGGAACGAAGTTAAACACATGCCGGCCAGTCAAGTGTCCTGAGCAGTAGTGCTGGGCTAGCAGGACTCCGGTGAACCGGGATGTAGCGGACTACTATGGCTCGAGGAACACTAGACTACATTTCCCCATAAGAAAGGCTGCCAAGGATAAACAACTAGATTGTCGGATCCCACTCATACAAAGCATTTCAATCATACACACAATATGCTCGATATGAGTACATACAACATGGCATCACAACAAAACTCTACAACTCAAGTACTTTATTTAAAGGCTCCAGAGAGCCATACATAACATGTTCATGCAGGTAGGGGTCACATGACCCGACACTCAAGTCATACAAGCATACAAGCACATGCGGAAGCAAATAGTCTGAGTATAGACACTAGAAAGAAAGAAGGCTTTTCGAAGCCTGTCTATCTACATAGGGCCCTCCTTGGCTAGGATCACCACCTGGGTGACGAGTTACTCATCGACGTCGAGGTCTACATAAAACCCATCGGAGGGGGCGGTGTTGTCGTCTGAAAATAGTAATTAAGCAAACATGAGTACAAGGTACTCAGCAAGTCTTACATCAGAACCTACTATACATGCTCATTCTCAAGAAGGTGGTGGGGTTATTGCAGCAAGCCAGCTTTGACTCTTGGCTAAGCTATCCTATGAGACTCCACTAGTAAAACAGTTTTTCGCACACGAGTCCTCTAATCACCAACACAATACTCCACCGGGGATCCTCCCTCGTCATCCTACGAGAGGGCCATCCTCGGTACTCACACTTATCTTGAGTCTTTTAGTAGTATCCATTAACTTGTCTATGAACTGTATAGGCAACCAAGTAGTCCTTTACCGTGGACGCAGCTATTCGAATAGATTTATACCCTGCAGGGGTGTACTTCTTCATACACGCTTTCACCACTTACCGCCGTTTACATGACATGTACTCGGCAACCTTCAAGCGGAAGCCCAACGAGGGTGTCGGCCACGGCCTACCTAAACACTCAAGCCTCTAGTCCAGGTTTATCGCCTATCCAGGTTCCATCCGCAGGGAGTCCGGCCGAGGTTTCCACATACGGCCCCGAACAATGTGAACAGGGTTCCCGAGACACCAAACGGGTGGCTCGGTACACCGTGCCACGGTGTATCTACCGCAACATAGCCCACCCCTAGGGTCAGCGCTACGCACGGCCGCCAACACATAACCTACAAACACCAGAAACTAATTGCAACTCCTCGACAGAGTACTACGGTGATTAAGAAGCCGAGAGGGTCAATTAAGGATCCCAATGCATGGTAGTAGCTGATTCTTAAAATCACACATACAGATCTCAGTTCTTAGGGACGGCATCAATGAAACAACCCACCATGTACTGCTACATGGCCTCTCATCGATTCCATTACCAAGTCATGTTCAACACATCCCTCACATTACCGACATAATCATTTCACTCTAGCCCATCACCCAGATGAACCAGACCTGACACAACTCTAAGCATAGCAGGCATAGCAAGGTAGGAAACACATACATGGCTCAACCAACTCCTATACATGCTTGTGGGTTTCATCTAGTTACTGTGGCAATGACAGGTCATGCAGAGGATAAGGGTTCAACTACCGTAGCACACAGCAGTTTAAATCGCGTTGTCCTAATGCAGTAAACAAGAGCAGAAGCGAGAACATGGGTTTGTATCAGAATGATCAATGGGTTGCTTGCCTGATGTAGTGGTAGTAGGGTACTGCCCTTCAGACAGATACTCGGGGTTATCCTCGGAGGCAGAACCTACCACGAAAGACACACCGAACATAATCAACACATGACAATATGCAACAATATGATGCATGCTATGACATGGCAAAATGAATGTGTCTTGGCCTAATGCAAGCTAAAACAGAAGGGAATGAACTCATTTGAATCAAAGATTCAAATGTTAGTTCATTTAACATAGCCTTATTAGTGCATTATCTTATTTTGCTTAAACAGCAAGGTTAACTTGTTTTGTCATGCATGAAACCATTACAGATGGATAGATTGAATTTTTCTCATCATTTTTCATATATAATTTGTTTGATTTGGAGCTATGGTTGATTTTCTATGATTTTTAGAAGTTTTGGCTATTTTCTAGAATTTCCTATATAAAAATAAATCCAGAAAAAAGAATAAATGCGTCAGCACTACGTCACTATGACGTCAGCGAGTCAAAGGCGCCAGGGCCAGTCAAACCTGACTGTTGGGCCCTGTCTCTCAGTGTCTCAGCTAATTAACAGGATTAAGTTAGTACTAATTAACTGTCAGTGGGGCCTGGCCCACATGTCAATGACTAAACTAATTAAAATTAGTTAACACTAATCCTAAACTAATTAGCAGGCCGCCCCCACCTGTCATAGGCTCAGGGGGGAGTCAACCTGGGCCCACGCGTTAGTCCATGGTCAAAAAATGGTCAAACTCGCCGGCGTTTAGCCGCCAGCGAGGCCAGACGCGGCGGAGGGGCTCGGGTTTTGCACTCCGGCGACCAAAAGGACGGCGGAGACCATCTACGTGATGCGGGGAGTGAGCCGCATGGAGTGGTGGCAGTAGGTGGAGCTGGGGTGGCCGGAGACGACGGCGGCGAGCACGTCCGTGGCGGCCGGAGTTCGGGCGAGGTTGAACTAGTCGCTAGCAGGCACGGCGAGGGGCATGCGGGGGTGCTACGGGCTCCTGCGAGTGCGTTGAAGACGATGGCGTGCTCGGTTGCGACCCAACGTGGTTGTGGCCACGACGGCAATGTGCGGTGGCGGCGGCGAGCTTCAGCTCCGATGGCCATGATGGTTAGAGGACGCGGACGAGCGCGGGGAGAGGGGGAAACGGTGGCGGAGCTCACAACGATCACGAAGAGGGGCTCGGCTTGCTCGGAGACGGCTTGGCGACGGCGAATCCGTCGATGGAGTCCGGTGGCCGCGCTCGGGGAAGACGACTCGTGGCGGCGATGTGGGGCTCCCGCAGTGGCGTGGCTCGGGGTGGAAGGAAGAGGGGGTCGAGGCAGAGCCTCTGGGCCGGTCAGAGAGGTGAGGGAGAGGCGGTGGCCGCGGTGGTGCTTGTCCGCAGCGACGGCTGCACTCGGCAGGGGATGGGAAGAGAACCAGAGCAGGGAGAGGGGCACGGGGAGAGTGGGGAGAATGAGAGGGGGACGTGGGGGAGTGCGTGGCACTCGTAGGCGCGTCCGGGGCGTCGGCGGAAGCAGGAGGTGGCCGCCGTGTGGCTGCGGGCGCCGGCCACGCGCCTCTCGTCCTCCTGGCGAGAGGAGGAGGACGACTGGCAGGAGCCAGTGGGCTGGGCTGAGCTGGGCCAGGCCGGGCGACAGGTAAGTCTCTGTTCTCTCTCTCTCTCTTTTTCTGTTTTCTTTTATTCTATTATTTCTGTAACTTCAGGGCTTTATTAAAAATGCCAAGGCATTTCCAAAAATCATAAAATTAATCATGGCTACTGCTTAGAATATATCCAACAGCAGACATTTTAGTTTATGATTATTTGAGCATTTAAAATATTTTATAGCATTTAAATGCCCAAATGCAAATACTATAAGAATTAATCCAATGACCTTAAGATGTCCTAGAAAAATGTGCACCATTTTTGTCAAAGGTTTTAACCCAAAACAAAAAAGGTGGGCTTTTTAGTAGGGCATTTCAGGTTCATTGAAAAAGTTTTTTAGTAAACCCTAGTTGTTCCAGGGGGGTGCTGGGGGTTCTGTCATCCCCATTTCAAATTTAAAATAAATTTAAACATGATGCACATGTTCAACCAAACTATCGTGGAATTGTCACGGCAGATGTCCTTAGTGTCAGGACTTAGTCGCGAGGCCAACGCATCTATGTGGTAGCTTGAGAGGGGTTGAGCGGGATGAGAGACGCGATGTTTTACCCAGGTTCGGCCCCTCACGGTGGAGGTAAAAGCCTACATCCTGCTTCATTGATATTGATGATGATGATCACGGTTACAAGAGTGCTCTATCTCCAGAGCTATTGTCTAAACCTAACTTGTCCAACTTGTGGAACTTGTGAATCTTGTCCAACTCGGACTTTAACTTAAACTATTTCGACTTCCCTTCCTGGGCTTCTTAACGTTTGCCGGTTTAACATTGTCTGTCGGTTTAACATTGTCTACCGGTTTAACATTGTCTGCCGGTTTAACACCAGCCGGTTTACCGTCTGTCTTAGCCATCTGTCTTGACTCTGTCTTAACTCTCCACCAGTTTACCATCCGCTGGTTTACCAAGTCCCAGCCGGTTTAACATTCCAGCCAGGTCATACCGCGAGGTATATCCCCGACATTAGCCCCCAGTTTAATTTGGATTTATCCATGTTAAACTGATCTTGATTATCCTTAAGTCCTTGTCACTTCCTTCTTCTATAAAATCTGAGTCAATAGAACAGCTTCATAATCAATTTGGTGACATCGGTTTGTCATAGTGAAATATTGTGAAGAATAACTCCTTTGACTTCAGCTCCCAATGCTCAAAAATATTGGCCTTTGAAATACTCATTTGATCTTCAGCCGGTTTAAGAATGTAGAATTTGCCGGTTTGAGAATGTAGAATTGTGCCGGTTTAAGACTTGAACTTGTCGGTTTATTATTGCCGGTTTACAAATATTGATAGCACCAGGTCATAATTGTAGTTAACATGAAGCTTGAAAATATACCTCTTATATGCCTATCACTTGTAGCCCCCAAGTCTTAAGAAGGTAGCATAGCAACAACTTAAGACTTGCTTCAATATGAATATCACAATCTTGAAGAAATCCAGGTTGTTCATCTCAATCACCAGTCAGAACTGAGTATTCCACATATGTAGCCCCCAAGTGTCGGGTTGTCATGCTTGCAGCAACCTGGGACTTGAAATTGCCTTATGCTCATAAAAACTTCAATCAGTGTAGCCCCCAAGGGCCGGGTTATTATGCAATAATGAGCAGGGACTTTGTAAATATGATCATGTAAACTTGAGCAGCAATGTGTAGCCCCCAAGGGCCGTCTCAATAAGATAATATTGAGCTGGGACTTGATATATTCTTCAATGAAAATAACATCATATGATGTAACCCCCCTCATGGGGCTTGAACCCACGTCCACAAGGTTAAGAGCCTTGTGCTTTACCAACTGAGCAGTGGATCCTTTAATAATAGATGAAAATTTATGTACCTTGAATTGTTAACAAGAGCAATTGGTAGCCCCCAAGGGCCGGCTCATTACGATGTGATGAGTCGGGTCTTCCAATAAGTGAGCAAACAATGACTTCGCATTAGCCCCCAAGTGTCATGGTGCATGCTTGCAGTGACATGAGACTTGTGTATTTAATGTAATGTTAACTGAAATAATGTAGCCCCCAAGTGCCGGGTCGTAAGCCTGCAGTAACTCAGGACTATTCCTTCAATTGTAGAATAAATCATATCTATTGATAATATGATAGCCATTGCGCTAAAGCGACTTTGAAAACCTTAATCATAATACTGGTTATTGATAACCATAATAAAAATCCAGCCATGTTGGCTATTTGAATAATATACCCAATGATTTATAAGCGCATAATTCCAATGGCGCAATCCAAATATATACTGGCAACTTATAGTCCAAAGCCAGGCCGGGTCAATAAACACCGGCGATTTGTAATTATGCTTTATTCAACCTATTTCTGCATACAACAAGTTTAAAGTGTCCTGGCGGTTTACCGCCGGACGGGTCATAATGCCCAACATATAACTCGGGTTTATAACCAAGGCTGCACTTAAGAATAATCAAATATGAAATAATCAAACCTGTGACATTCAATCACATCGCTGGTTTACCAACTTTTTTTAGTAAGGGTGATAACCCAAATCTTGAGTATGATAACTCCCGTCATATTTTGCCGGTTTGTAATAAAACCGTGTCGGGTTGTAATAAACACCAGATAGTCATCCTGGCAACTTATAGTCAACGCCAGACCGGGCTAAGAAAACTCCGATTTATAATTGAGTTTGTACTAACACTGATAGTTCAAAGCTTGTGCCGGGTTAAGAAACTCCGGGCTGATTTGATGACTGATAGTCATGCCGGGTCAATAGACACCGGTTCAACATAAAATTATCAAAAGAGAAAAATCTTGACAAAGGCAAATAAAACCATGTAGTCGAGGCTTTTCAAGGGCTGCCAGGCCCAAATTCGAGGCTTTTCATGGGCTGCCAGGCCGCTGAGTTAAACCATTTGACAAAGCCTTTTAAGATGGCCCTCCAACTAACCAATCATCGTTTTAACTTTGAAAAGTTCAGGGTCTCAATGAGAGTAACTGTCAAATGTTCGACGGGTCGTGCCAGGATTACCTGGATAGGAGTGGCTTACTTTATGAAGGCAGGTTAACCCGGGGTTTTAGGTGAATACACCAGGCTTCCAAGCCGTGGGTCGATACCCGGCTACAAGGGTCCTTTCAAACTCTTTGGTATTTGACACAAAGAGCCCTCAAGTAACTTTGTGAGCCGTGCTCAATGGGTGCCTATGTTTGAGTTGTGTGTAGCAACAAGACTCTCTTTGGCCCCTTGGGTGTGAAGCTTCCAAGCTTTGTTGTGGCGTGATAGCCGGATTAATGGACAGGACTCCGCTTTGCAAGCAGAAGCTCCCATGTGATATATTTCTGAGCTGTGCTCGCCGGGTGCCTATGTTTGAGTCGTGGTGTGCAACAAACTCTCTTTGGCCCCTGATGATAATATTGTCTTGATAGCCGCATCAAGAGGGTAGTAACGCCATGTTCTCTTTGGTGAATACACCTATGTTTGAATAGGAAGCCCCCAAGTAATCATATGAAGATGAGCCCATAAGGCAGGACACCCATGTGTGAACCGTGCGTCAGGGCAGGAGGTCCTCTTCGGCAACCTTTAACTTTTTGCAAGAGATAAATTCTTCTTGAACCGGGATTTTAAACCAGACATTGAGAGCTTCGAAACTTTATGGGAGACATCTTTCCCTTGAACCGGATTTTAAACCGAAGTCCTCATTTTCAGCCGGAAATTTTCTGACGGCCTTTAAACTCGAACTTGCGAGAAGTTAATTCCTTTTTTGAACCGGAAATTCTTAAACCGTATTTGAGAGCTTCGGAGCTTTGTGGGAGAACAGATTTCCCTTGAACTGGATTTTAAACCGGCATTCTTTATTTTGAACCGGAAATTTTCTGACGGCCTTCAAATTGCCATCAATATGGTAGTAGCCTCCAGGATCGGGTTATCTTTCCCTCCAATGTCCTGGGGTTCTTGACTTCACTGAAAACCGGCAACATTTGCTGAGTCATATTACTGTAGCCCCCGAGTCTCAAGGTGACTCGAGGAGTTGACTTGAGATTCTCCATTTTTGACCGTGATATAAACCGGTATGAGTCCTTCAACAGCTCAGTGATATAATTTTTTCTACATTGAAGAACTTGCAAGACAAAGTAATTGCTCTTTTTTTAAAGAAAGCAATATATAATATAAAAATATACTAGATGGATTTCACCTGAGATGTTGAGCCAGAAATTATCCATCGCGGAGTTGATGATCACCATGGTGAAGCTGAAATCAATCAAGGATGAACTGGCCACGACGTTGTAAGCCGGTGCGGACGGGGAGAGTCGACCACGGGGTCGGACGGGTAAGTCGCCCATAGTGTTGTAAACCGTCGCTGTCGGTGTCAAAACCGGCGGATCTCGGGTAGGGGGTCCCGAACTATGCGTCTAGGCCGGATGGTAACAGGAGACAAGGGACACAATGTTTTTTACCCAGGTTCGGGCCCTCTCGATGGAGGTAATACCCTACTCCTGCTTGATTAATATTGATGATATGGGTAGTACAAGAGTAGATCTACCACGAGATCAAGGAGGCTAAACCCTAGAAGCTAGCCTATGGTATGATTGTTGTATATGGAGTTGATTGCCTACGGACTACAACCCTCCGGTTTATATAGACACCGGATAGGGTTAGGGTTACATAAAGTCGGTTACAATGGTAGGAGATCTTGAATATCCGCATCGCCAAGCTTGCCTTCCACGCCAAGGAAAGTCCCATCCGGACACGGGACGAAGTCTTCATCTTGTATCTTCATAGTCCAGGAGTCTGGCTGAAGGTATAGTCCGGCTACCCGAACACCCCCTAATCCAGGACTCCCTCAGTAGCCCCCGAACCAGGCTTCAATGACGATGAGTCCGGCGCGCAGATTGTTCGGCATTGCAAGGCGGGTTCTTCTCCAAATCTTGTGTACCTGTAGGAATAATGTCCGATTTTTGTAATGTAGTGCTCCTCGGCTTCTACGCCCAATAATGGCCGTCTTCCACGTGTTCAAACGAATGCAAAAAGCCGGGGTGTTTTTACATCCACACCCCTAGCCATATAAACGAGCCGCCTATTTAACAGGATGGGAATTTAGGTCCAAACCACATCTTCTCCTTTCCGCGAGTTATCATCAGAGCGCTTCCAGCAAAGGTCCATTCCAACATGACCAGCCGTTGCCGCTCCTCCCCTCGCCCCTCCGGTCCCAAACCCGGGGACCGGGAGAGTTGCACCATCCCGCATAGCGAGTTAGCATCACTTCAGGCCAAGGGATTTCTCCCTCAGGCATACATGGTCCCGGTCCGAGCCGTGTCTCGCCACCTATAATGACGGAAAACAAGCGGAGAGCACCCCCAATCCTTCTAAAGGAGAGCGGGTGTGCCTCGTCCCCTATCTAATAAGGGGACTGGGATTTCCAATTCATCCATTTCTCCGCGGGCTTCTGGAGTTCTACGGCCTCCAGCTGCACAATCTCACGCCCGCCTCCGTATTGCATATTGCGGGTTTCGTCGCCCTTTGCGAGCTATTTTTAGGCGTTGAGGCTCATTTCGCGCTGTGGAAGAGGTTATTCTGCCTGGTGCCCCGTTCTCAAAAGGGGTCTATATACCAAGTGGGCGGAGCCGAAGTATGGCGCATCGCCGGGACCGGATACCTATCCGGAACCCCAAAGAAGGCGTCCGAGGACTGGCCTTCGGAATGGTTTTATATAGATGACGTCCCGCTACCGGACCCTATCCGGGTCGGTCTCCCTGAGTTCAACAGTGCTCCATTGAAGAAACGCTTGAGCTGGCGTCCGCGGAGCTCTCAGAGAGAAAGCGATAGAGACGTCCTTTACCTGGTGGGCCGGATAAGACTGTTGGCTCATTCCGGACTAACCATGATTGGAGTCATGGCCGCATGCATTATGCGGGGGGTGCAGCCGCTTCAATATAGAGGCCACCCCATGTGGGATTTCAACGGGGAGGATGACGCCACACGTTACGGTCGTAAGGGGCCGGCCTCAGCTGCCGCCCTAGTAAAGATCTTATCCTCTTTGTACAAGGGAGAAAAGGAGGAATTCCTCCGCGTCAATCCATAGGCCGGATTTACTATGTACGATCCTCCAAGTTGGGTAAGTGAATAATTGTGCTTGCCCGTTTGTTTTATACTCCCACGGTTAGATATGTAGTCTAACGACTTTAATGCAGGAACTGCGACAGGTGGTAAAGGATATAAACAGCCGCCCTCCACAGCCCGAGGACCCAGAACGGTCCCTTGATCCGGACTCCGAAGAGGATCTGGACATATCGGTGGAGCTTATCGACGGGGTGTTCCATCAGCTAAGCAAGAACAATACCTTGGTAGCCATCACAGCTGATTACCCAGGGTTAATCCCGTCCTCCCAGGTGACAGAAACCGGAGTCTCATTCCCTTGAGAGAGATTCCACTCTCACGTATTCTGGTGTTTCTGACGACAACCGTGTTTTGCAGGGGAGATTTCCGAGGCAGGAGGCCGAACCTGCGGCGGCTAGCCAACGAGGGGCCGCAGGGCCCCATGGGGCAAAAAGGAATGTAGTCCGGACTGAGATGCCGGCGCAAAGGTATAGCGCACCCTCTGTTTCCCTGGTGTTATTCTGTCAGGGCATATTAACATTCGTGCTATCTTCAGAACGAAGAGACCTCGCCGGACTACATCCGGAGAGGTTGCCAATCGCGCCTCCACCAGCCAGGCTCCAACGTCTGGCCAGGAAGCGAAGGCACGCACCGGACGCTCCTCCGACAGAGGATGCGGACAGGCTGTCTGCCACAAATTCTAAAGTGGAGAGTGCCATGAACCATAGGCGTCGCCGGACAGTTCTACGCGACGCTTGTTTCTCCCAAGAGGCTTTAGATGCCTTTAATTCGGGAGATGCGTACCTCCGTGCCGCTCGAAATGGTTTAGCCAGAGCCACGGAGCAGTATGTAAAAGACATACGGGTAAGAAAATTTTGGTCAAATATATATATACCAGTAGCCCCCGAGACTTGAAACAGTTAGAGCAACTGATTTAAGGATCATTTAATATGCAGGTTCTTACAGAGAAGAATACTATACTGTCCCAGGAGCTGGAAAACTGCAAGGCCCAACTAGAGGCCGCACTAGCCGCAGCAGGGGAGCCCAAAGAGACCCCCTCAGGTAAGATACACTTCGAAAGATTAGTATTGTGCGGTGTGGGTGCAAATCTGACAAATCATGTTGCAGATGGCGCCGGACTCGATCCGAAAAATCAACAACTCTTACGCCGGCTAAAGGCCGGTGAGAGTACGTTGACAAAGGTGAGGCGAGAGAAGAATAATCTTCAGGATGCCAACACCAGGCTGGACGTCAAACTTAAAGATGTTCGTGGCCAGTTGTCGGACTCCACGAAGGAGAATCAGCGGCTTCGACGCGGCATATTTAGTAAGTGCTTGAACGAACTTTGAAAAAAAGAGTTCGGCGAGGAAGTCGACTAATAGAGTAATGTCTGTAGGTATGCTCACAGGTCGTCCTGCAGAGGAGATGCCCGGTTCTACGGGTGACCTTCTTCCCGAACTCATGCAACTGCACGAGCGAATTCGGCAGGCGATGCGATGCGAGGCGTTGCCCAAGCCTTATGGCCTGCCCACTCCATGCCCGAGGGCCTTGGAGAGCTTGCGGAGAAGCTGAAGGGAGCTCGGCGGCGCTTCCGGTTGTGGAAGATATCGGCCTGCCGACAAGGCGCTAGGGAGGCCTGGGCCATGGTGAAGACCCGTTTTACAAAGTCTGACCCAAACCACATGGCCGAGGTCAGACCAGTGGGGCCTGACGGGAAGGAGATCCCTGTAAGCTTAGTATACGGCCAAGTAGAGTTAGCCGCGAAGTATTCCCAGCAGCACTGTAAATTAGACAGCCTGTTAGATGGTATAGAAGAGGAATACAATCAGTCAGAATGACTATGTAATTTTGATTTGACATGTGTAATGCCTTCTAGCCGGATTGTAGATCGTTTGTCATTGCCGACCTTTTCGCTTCAACCTCGGGACCTGACGGTCCGGAGTGTGTCCGAATACCATAGCGGTTATATAAGAACCGGGGTATGCGTGGAGACCAGGCGTAGGGGTCATTAGTGCTTTATCAGACAAGTGCCCAACTAGTTATGTTATATTACATGGTTAGTAAGAAACATCTTCCAGAGAGAATAGTTCCGTTAAGGGTTCCTTTTGCTGGGAGGCATGCCCTAAAGTGCATGTCCGGACCGCGTGAAAAGACGCAGAAAAAGCATCTGGGGCGCATAAAATGAGTAAAAAGATCATCTTTTATTTCACCGACCGAATATTCTCTTAAGAACGCTAGCTTTCGGCTTCACCCAGTCTGAGGTACACATCCGGCTGACCCGGCAGTAACAATCGCAAAGGTGCTCCCTTTACCGCCTAGCCGAACAATCGGGAACGTAGGGGTAAGCACAGGAGCCAGGCAACCCAGCTTGGCCAAAACTTAAGTCATATCGACGCATATAATGGTGAAGAAAAAGGTACATGCGGAAGTTTGACGCATGTGTTGGGCGTGAAGCCCGTATAAATAAGCTTCTGTTAAAGAAGCCCCCAGGTTTAATGAGCATGAGTGGCGCGTCACTAGATGAGCCTTTAAGGGCTATAAAAGAAAAGAGGGGAAGGAGAGAAATGTAAGACAGAAAAATGCAAAAAATGGACAGAGGAAGGAGATGAACACAAAGTCCGGCGCTAGGCATAGAATCTTCGGAGATGGGTGGCGTTCCACGGGTTCGGCTCGAGTCGGTTGTCCGACGCATCTCGCAGGCGGTACGCCCCGCCAGTCAGGACTTGGTCGATCATGAATGGACCTTCCCACTTGGGCTTGAGTTTGTCCTTTTTTCTTATCCGGCAGGTGTAGAACTAGTTCGCCAACATTGTAATTTTTGGCCCGTACTTCTCTGCTTTGATATCTTCGGGCCTGCTATTGATAAAATGCGGAACGGGCTTTTGCCATGTCACGCTCCTCCTCCAGGGCATCCAAGTTGTCCTGCCGATCGAGGTCGGCTTCTCTTTCTTCGTACATGCGCACTCTAGGTGAGTCATGAATTATGTCGCAGGGCAGAACTGCCTCTGCGTCGTACACCATAAAAAATGGTGTGTATCTGGTGGTGCGATTTGGCGTGGTCCGCAGCCCCCATAGCACGGAGTCGAGCTCCTCTACCCAGTGCGTGTTAGATTCCTGGAGGGACTGCACCAGTCTGGGTTTAATGCCGCTCATGATAAGACCATTTGCACGTTCGACCTGGCCGTTGGTTTGTGGGTGATAGACGGAAGCATAATCGAGCTTGATGCCCGTGTTTTTGCACCAGAGTTTTACCTCGTCGGCGGTAAAGTTTGTACCGTTATCGGTTATGATGCTATGGGGGACGCCATAACGGTGCACAACCCCGGATATGAAGTCTATCACAGGTCCAGATTCGGCCATTTTAACAGGCTTGGCTTCTATCCATTTGGTGAATTTATCCACCATGACCAGTAAGTATTTTTTCCTATCGGTCCCACCTTTAAGGGGTCTGACCATGTCAAGCCCCCAGACCGCAAAAGGCCAGGCGATGGGTATAGTTTGGAGTGCGGTGGGTGGCATATGGCTTTGGTTGGCAAAAAGTTGGCAACCAGCGCATCGTTGGACTAGGTCCTGAGCGTCTGCCCGGGCCGTCGGCCAATAAAAGCCTGTATGGAAAGCCTTGCTAACAAGGGACCGAGCAGCGGCGTGGTGACCACCGAGTCCGGCATGAATTTCAGCCAGAAGGTTCCGCCCTTCCTCTTCGGAGATGCACCTTTGAAGGACTTCGGTAGTGCTTTTCTTATAAAGCTCTCCCTCATGGACTCTATAGGCTTTAGATCGCCGCGCTATGCAGCGGGCCTCGTTTTGGTCCTCCGGGAGTTCCTGCCTAGTAAGGTAGGCTAGGAATGGTTCTGTCCATGGGGCGATGACCGCCATTATTACATGGGCTGAAGGTGTAATTTCATTGGCAGAGCCTCCAATTGTGTCAGATTGTTCGGCGTCGAGTGGTGCGGCTGGGTCTGGGCTGTTATTTGCGGGTTCCCCCTCCCATACTACGGATGGCTTGAACAATCTTTCCAAAAAGATGTTGGGGGGACTGCATCGCGTTTTGCTCCTATGCGTGCCAGGACATCCGCTGCCTGATTGTTTTCTCGGGCTATATGGTGAAACTCCAGCCCTTCGAACCGAGCTGACATTTTTAGGACGGCGTTGCGGTAAGCTGCCATTTTTGGGTCCTTGGTGTCGAAGTCTCCATTTATTTGGGATATCGCGAGGTTTGAATCCCCGCGTACCTCTAGGCGCTGGATACCCATGGATACTGCTATCCGGAGACCGTGTAGGAGGGCCTCATATTCGGCTGCATTGTTGGAATCCATGTACATGATCTGGAGCACATATTGGACTGTGTCTCCTGTGGGGGACGTCGGGACAACGCCAGCCCCTAGTCCGGCCAACATTTTGGAGCCGTCGAAATGCATAATCCAGTTTGAATATGTGTCGTACTCTTTAGGGAGCTCGGCCTCCGTCCATTCTACGACGAAGTCGGCCAAAACTTGCGATTTAATAGCTCACCGTGGCTTATAGGTTATATCGAATGGGAGAAGCTCGATGGCCCATTTTGCAATCCGTCCCGTTGCGTCGCGGTTGTTGATAATATCGTTGAGTGGTACTTCCGAGGCTACTGTTATGGAACACTCTTGAAAGTAGTGTCGTAGCTTCCGGGATGCCATGAATACCGCGTATGCAATCTTTTGATAATGTGGGTACCGTGATTTGCATGGATTGAGGACAGTGGATACGTAGTAGACCGGCCTTTGAAGGGGGAATTTGTGTCCATCCGTTTCTCGCTCGACAACGAGCACTGCGCTGACAACTTGATGTGTTGCTGCAATGTACAATAACATTGGTTCGCCGGTGTTCGACGCGGCCAGGACTGGGTTTGTTGCCAATATGGCTTTTATTTCATCAAGTCCGACCGTGGCGGCCTCCGTCCACTCGAAGTGTTCAGTGCGCCGACGGAGGCGATAGAGGGGTAGTGCCTTTTCTCCCAAGCGGGAGATGAAGCGGCTTAAAGCCGCCACGCATCCGGTTAATTTTTGTATTTGTTTGAGGTCCTTTGGGATATCCAATTGTGACAAAGCTCGGATCTTGGCTGGATTTGCTTCAGTTCCTCTACCGGATACAATGAAGCCCAAGAGCTTTCCGGCTGGAACGCCGAAGACGCATTTTTCCGGGTTGAGCTTGATGTCATATTTTCGGAGGTTATCGAATGTAAGCCTCAAGTCGTCTACTAGAGATTCGACATGTCTTGATTTGACGACCACATCATCCACATACGCCTCCAGTGTTTTGCCGATCTGATTTGCCAGACATGTCTAGATGATGCGCTGATATGTTGCGCCGGCGTTTTTCAGCCCGAAGGGCATTGTGTTGAAGCAGAATGGGCCGTATGGTGTGATGAATGCTGTTGCAGCTTGGTCTGATTCTGCCATCTTGATTTGATGGTAACCGGAGTATGCGTCGAGGAAACACAACAAATCGTGTCCTGCGGTGGCATCGATAATTTGATTGATGCGGGGGAGGGGGAAGGGATCCTTTGGGCAAGCCTTGTTAAGGTCTTTAAAGTCGACACACAGGCGCCAGGATTTGTCCATCTTTGGTACCATCACCAGGTTTGCTAGCCAGTCCGAATGTTTTATGTCTCTGATGAATCCGGCCTCCAATAGCTTGGCTAGCTCCTCTCCCATAGCCTGTCTCTTGGGTTCGGAAAAACGCCGAAGGGCTTGTTTGACAGGTTTAAATCCTTTTAGGATATTTAAGCTGTGTTCGGCTAGCCTGCGTGGGATCCCTGGCATGTCTGAAGGGTGCCAGGCGAAGATGTCCCAGTTCTCTCGTAGGAACTCTCGCAGTGCGGCGTCTGCATCAGGGTTCAGTCGTGCCCCGATTGAAGCTATTTTATTGGGGTCCGTTGGATGGACCTGGAATTTGACTATTTCATCGGCTGGCTTGAAGGATGTGGATTTGGATCTCTTATCGAGTATCACATCATCCCTGTTAACCGTGGAGCGCAGCGCAGTCAGTTCCTCGGCCGCTAAGGCTTCGGATAGTGCCTCAAGGGCTAATGCGGCCGTCTTGTTTTCGGCGCGGAGTGCTATGTCCGGATCACTAGCTAGAGTGATAATTCCATTCGGCCCGGGCATCTTAAGCTTCATGTACCCGTAATGGGGTATTGCTTGGAAGATTGTGAATGCTTCCCGCCCTAGTAAAGCGTGATATCCGCTCTTAAACGGGGCCACCTGAAACGTGACTTCTTTGGACCTGTAATTATCCGGCGTGCCGAACACCACATCTAGTGTGATTTTTCCTGTGCAGCGCGCTTCCCGACTGGGGATTATTCCTCTAAAGGTTGTGCTGCTTCGCTCGACGTGGTTCCAGTCTATTTCCATTTTTTGAAGGGTTTCCTCATAAATGAGGTTCAGTCCGCTGCCTCCATCCATGAGCACCTTGGTGAGGCGAAAGTCGTCCACTATGGGACTGAGGACCAATGCGGCTGGTGCTCGGGCTGTTCGGAATCTAGGTTCATCACTTGTGTTGAAGGTAATGACAGCGTCGCTCCATGGATTTATTGTTGCAACTTGATAGACTTCGGCGAGGCTGCGGAGTGTTCTTTTTTGCACATTGTTTGATGCGAAAGTCTCGAAGACTGTGAGAGCGGTACTGGTGTCCTCGGGCTGGCTTTCTGCGGCCTCCAGAATTAAGAGGTCCTTGCCAATTTTGGCCACCTGCCGGAGTATCCAACATGCTCTAAGGCTATGAGTTGGTGTGGCGTCCTCTGTACTGTGAATTCTACAGGGTCCATCAAGCCACCTTTCCAGTACGGTTCCATGCCCTGTAGAGGGTTTTGGCTTTTTGGTGTTTATCCCGGGTGTCCTATGATGATGCACCCTCTTAGTTCGGACGGGATTACTATTCAAGGCCGGATTATCCCAAAATTTTATTTCGGTTTTCCAGGCGCTTTCCATCGCACAATATTTTTGTACTATGGACGCCAAGTCAGCGAAGCGTGTAATATCACGACGACTTACGGTGTTAAGGATTCCCTCGTCCGTGCAATTACTGCAGAAAATTGAGATTGCGTCTCCCTCGCGGCAATCCTTTATCCTGTTCATAACCAGGAGGAATCTGGCCCAGTAATGATGTACTGTTTCCTCGGGCTTCTGCCTGATTTGGGAGAGATTGCTTATGTTCGGGTGGGCGGGTGTCATTGAATCTGAAAGCTCACCCAATCCAAGATTCGGAGGCAGAAGAGTTTCCAAACTCTGAAGTTCGTATTCTTGGATGTTGTCCAACGAATCTAGCCCGTTGCCTGATCCTAAGCTCAGGTCTTGAGTTACATCCTCCTCTCCGCGGGTATCCGGCATGGAGGAGTCGGGAATTCGGACGTAGCTACTCCTTAAAATAGATGAAGGGTCGCCGCACTGCGCCTCTACCACGGCAACTTGGTGGGTGACTTGGGGAGAGTTAATTTCTCTTAGATCGGGTTTAAGCCCAACCTGGTCGTAATCCGTAGCGACCCCCAGGGCGGCGATGCGATCCAAGAGCTCGTTTACGGAAGAGAGCTCCATTGGATCTAGCTGCTCGACGAGCTCCGAGCTGACGTGTAGGTTGCTTTTGATGACCCAAGAGGTCACCGTCGGCGCAACAGCCGAACAGGCGGTCATGAGGAAACCACCTAGCCGGAGGGTTTGGCCGACAGCCAAGGCTCCCTTAGCAACGGCGCCATCTTTAAAGACGGGAGGAGGCATCCTTCCTGATTGTGACGGCACAGAGGAACTCTCAATGAAAGCACCAATGTCGGTGTCAAAACCGGCAGATCTCGGGTAGGGGGTCCCGAACTGTGCGTCTAGGCCGGATGGTAACAGGAGACAAGGGACACAATGTTTTTTACCCAGGTTCGGGCCCTCTCGATGGAGGTAATACCCTACTCCTGCTTGATTAATATTGATGATATGGGTAGTACAAGAGTAGATCTACCACGAGATCAAGGAGGCTAAACCCTAGAAGCTAGCCTATGGTATGATTGTTGTATATGGAGTTGATTGCCTACGGACTACAACCCTCCGGTTTATATAGACACCGGATAGGGTTAGGGTTACATAAAGTCGGTTACAATGGTAGGAGATCTTGAATATCCGCATCGCCAAGCTTGCCTTCCACGCCAAGGAAAGTCCCACCGGACACGGGACGAAGTCTTCAATCTTGTATATTCATAGTCCAGGAGTTCGGCTCAAGGTATAGTCCGGCTACCCGAACACCCCCTAATCCAGGACTCCCTCAGTCGCGGACGAGCGAGTTGTCCTCCATGTTGCAAGCTAGCGCGGACACGTGAACCGGCCGCGAGTGTGGACGGGAGAGTCGTCCGTGGCATTGTAAGGCGGTGCGGACGGGCGAGTCAGCTGGCGCGTTTGATGTAAACTGGACCGCGACACGCGTGCCTGCGGAGCCACGCGGCACAGCCGAACGTACATCTGTGATATAACACCACTCCTTTTTCTTTCAATAGCTGTCCTGCATAAAAATATTACAGGCCAGAATAATTGTTCTTTTGACAAAAAACAATAAATGTTTAATACATAAACTTGGATGAATACCACCTGATGTTTGGGCGGGCAGTAAAACAACCGCAGCATCAAAAGCGGCTTCAGAGAGATGAGTCGGTCGTGGCCTTGTAAACCGGCGCAGACGAGCCAGCTGTCCTCCGTGTTATAAATCAGTGCGGACGCGTGAACCGCAACGAGAGCGGACGGGCAAGTTAATTTCAGGCGTTGTGAGACGCGCGGACGGCGAGTCAATCACGGGCGAAGTCCCGGTGAGTGGATGTAGATCGAGCTGCACGGGCGGCGGTTTAGGCACACCCGTCCAACGGCAAATGATGAATCATTACCCTTCACACGTCATAATAGATGATGGAGTAGTAGTTGATGATAGGATTTTTGTCTTCATGCACAAAGAAGCAACGACAGATTTGATGCTTTGCCACGGGACTCGATCCCCTTGCGAGTTGCGACCACCTGGATGCGAAGCCAAAAACTTATCCTTTCCTTTCACGGGATCAACTCCTGGCGCTCTTTCCTTTCAACACCTCATCTTCTAACTGATGCCGACAGCTCCTGCTGATGTGTTTGTTTTTTTCACCCTATCCTCGGGAGTAGCAGTAGTCAGAAGACACCAAAATACGTAAGTGCTCGGTGCAGCCAATTCGCTTCAATCTCGACGGAAAAAAGGAAATCTCCAGATTCGATCTTGATACAGACAACTGTTCGCTTATCGATCTTGGTGACTCCTGTATGTAGCGGCGGCGACTCGGCGAATAAAACAAAGCCACCGTATTTTGATGACTTCGATACGTGCAGATGAAAACCTCCTTTGCACTTGGCTATCTCGTAGCGATGAAGGAAAAAGGTGATCCGGCCACGACGGATCGCCTGCTTGCATGCGACGGCGCACACAGATTATAAATTTTGAAGTTGACGCAGATCTTTTCAACCTGACTCTTCTTCATCTGACAAATCACGAACTTCTCGATCCCTGGAAGGGATCCCTCCAAGAACTCAACACCACCGTGCGCGAGCCCCACGGTGGGCGGCAACTGTCGTGGAATTGTCACGGCAGATGTCCTTAGTGTCAGGACTTAGTCGCGAGGCCAACGCATCTATGTGGTAGCTTGAGAGGGGTTGAGCGGGATGAGAGACGCGATGTTTTACCCAGGTTCGGCCCCACACGGTGGAGGTAAAAGCCTACATCCTGCTTCATTGATATTGATGATGATGATCACGGTTATAAGAGTGCTCTATCTCGAGAGCTATTGTCTAAACCTAACTTGTCCAACTTGTGGAACTTGTGAATCTTGTCCAACTCGGACTTTAACTTAAACTATTTTGACTTCCCTTCCTGGGCTTCTTCACGTTTGCCGGTTTAACATTGTCTGTCGGTTTAACATTGTCTGCCGGTTTAACACCAGCCAGTTTACCGTCTGTCTTAGCCATCTGTCTTGACTCTGTCTTAACTCTCCACCAGTTTACCATCCGCTGGTTTACCAAGTCCCAGCCGGTTTAACATTCCAGCCGGGTCATACCGCGGGGTATATCCCCGACACAAACCTAATGCATGACTAACACAGGGATGTGACAACTCACCCCCACTCAAAAGAATCTTGTCCCGAGATTTAGGATCCTCCGGGAAGAAGGTGGGGTACTCGAGTCGAAGACGATCCTCCCTTTCCCAAGTGGCTTCTTTCTCGGAATGGTGTGACCATTGAACCTTGAGAAACTTGATATTATGGCGTCGAGTGGTACGCTCGGCTTGATCAAGGATACGAACGGGATATTACCGATATGAGAGGTTATCTTGTAGATCAAGCATTTCGTGGTCCACTCCACGGATAGGATCCGCAATGCAACGCCTGAGTTGAGAAACATGGAAGACATTGTGAACTCTAGAAAGATGCGAAGGTAGTTCCAATTGGTAGGCAACTTCCCCTCGTTTGGCAAGAATGCGAAAGGGTCCAATGTAACAAGGAGCCAATTTGCCTTTGATACCGAAACGATGGGTTCCCTTTAACGAAGTACCCGAAGGTAAGCCTTCTCGCCAACTTCATAAGTCATGAGCTTATGTTTACAATCATATTGGCTCTTTTGACGAGATTGGGCTGTTTTCAATTTCTCACGAATAACGCGAACCTGCTCTTTTGCTTCCTGAATCATATCCGAGCCAAAGAGTTGTCTTTCCCCGATTTTTGACAAGTTAAGAGGCGTTCGACATTTTCGTCCATAGAGAACTTTGAAAGGAGATTTTCCCAAGCTAGCTTGATAACTATTGTTATAGGCAAACTCCGCGAATGGAAGGCATTTCTCCCAACCCATTCCGAATGAGATGACAGAAGCTCGGAGCATATCTTCCAAAATTTGATTGACTCGCTCTACTTGACCACTTGATTGAGGATGGAAGGCGGTGCTAAAAGAGAGACGAGTTCCCATAGCATTTTGGAAACTTTCCCAAAATCGAGAGGTGAAGAGACTCCCACAGTCTGAATTAATTTCCAACGGAACACCATGAAGAGACACTATTCGGGAGATGTATAAGTCAGCTAGCTGGCTAGCGGTGATACTCTCACGAACAGGTAGGAAATGGGCTACTTTGGAAAGATGGTCGATCACAACGAAGATGGCATTATTCCCTCTCTTGGTCCTGGGAAACCCAGTAATGAAATACATACTGATTTTATCCCATTTCCACTCAGGAATAGCCAAAGGTTGAAGGGTGCCAGCAGGCCGTTGATGCTCTACTTTAACATGACGACAAACGTCGCAATTAGCAATGTATTGAGCGATTTCTCTCTTCATCCTAGTCCACCAAAACCTCTGGCGTAGGTCTTGATACATTTTAGTACTACCGGGATGAATGGTGAGAGGTGAGTCAAGAGCTTCCTTAAGAATCAACTGGCGTAAATGTTGTTTCTTGGGAACCACCAAGTGGTTCTCGAAGAAGACAACACCTCGCTCATCCATGGAAAAACATTGGGTAACGCCAGGGTTTTCCCAGTCACGACGTTGTAAAACGACGGCCAGTGAATTGTAATACGACTCACTATAGGGCGAATTCGAGCTCGGTACCCGGGGATCCTCTAGAGTCGACCTGCAGGCATGCAAGCTTACAAAATTCCTCATGGAGAAGTGGTTGACTTTGTTGTAACATCAGGTTGTTACAATAAGATTTATGACTTAGCGCATCAGCCATGACATTGGCTTTGCTCGGGGTGTAAGTTATTCCTAAGTCGTAATCCGAGATCAACTCGACCCAACGTCTTTGCCTGAGATTCAAATCCGGTTGGGTGAAGATATATTTAAAACTTTGGTGATCGGTGAAGATCTCGCAACGATTACCGAGGAGGTAATGTCGCCAAGTTTTGAGTGCATGGACTACAGTTGCAAGCTCTAGATCATGTGTGGGATAGTTTTCCTCATGTGGGTGTAATTGCCGTGAAGCATAGGCAATTACCTGACGATCCTGCATGAGTATGCAACCTAGTCCTTGTCGCGAGGCGTTGCAATAGATAATAAAGTCCTTGGAGAAATCTGGTGGTACCAGTACGGGAGCAGATGTCAGGCGTCTTTTCAGTTCCTGAAAGCTGAACTCGCACTGTGGAGTCCACTCGAACTTTTTATCTTTCTTGAGGAGTTCAGTTAGAGGTTTAGCAACCTTGGAGAAATTCTCGACGAAGCGGCGGCAATAGCTCGCTAAGCCAAGGAAGCTCCGAACTTGCTTGACTGTCTCAGGTGGAGTCCAATCAAGGACGGCTTGAACTCGCTCGGGATTGATAGCAATACCCTTACCAGAGATTACATTGCCTAGATAGGTCACTTATGGCAACCAAAATTCACACTTGGAGAATTTGGCATAAAGGCGATGCTCTCGAAGTATCGTCAATACCAGCCTTAGATGTTCGGCATGTTCCTCTTCATTCTTGGAGTAGATGAGTATGTCATCGAGGTATACTACGACGAATTTATCCAAATACTCCATGAAGACCAAGTTCATTAATTGAGAGAAGGTGGCTGGGGCATTGGTTAAACTGAAGGGCATAACGGCGTACTCGTATTGGCCATAACGAGTAACAAAGGCCGTTTTGGGAATGTCCCCGTTTCTGATTTTGATTTGATGGTAGCCCAACCTCAAATCCATCTTGGAAAAGACTGAGGATCCAGCGAGCTGGTCATACAGATCGTTGATCCTGGGAAGCGGATACTTGTTCTTGATAGTGACCAAGTTGACAGGTCGGTAATCTACAACCATCCGATCCGTTCCATCCTTCTTCTTGACAAAGAGGACGGGGTGAGCCCAAGGATAGGAACTAGGATGGATGAAACCCTTTTTCAAGGACTCATAGAGTTGGTTCTTAAGCTCGGCTAGTTCTAAGGGTGCCATCTTATAGGGTCTCCTAGAAATTGGAACGGTTCCTGGAACAAGGTCTATCACAAACTCGACATCCCTGTCAGGTGGAACACCTGGCAGTTCTTCTGGAAAGACATCCGGAAAGTCTCGGACTACCGGAACATCCTCAAGGTCTGGAAGGGGGTTGGCATTTAGGGAGTAAAGCTGGCGCTTGGCCACTCGAGTTAAGACATTGACTGTCTTGCCCGATGGGTGAGTAAGTTGAACGGTTCTAGTGGCACAATCAATCTTAGCATAATGAGCTGACATCCAGTCCATACCCAAGATGATGTTAATGTCTGAGGACTTGAGAGCTATTAAAGATGCAAGAAAGACAAGTCTATCAACAAGAATTTCGTTCCCATGGCTTACTCTAGAAGTTTGCCATTTGGAACCCGGAGTTTGAATTACCATGGAAGTGGGCATGTCACAGAATGTCGTGTTATGCAATCGAGCATAGTTCTCGGATATGAATGAATGAGATGCTCCAGTATCAAAAAGAACAGATGTCGGATGGCAATTAACAAGGAGCGTACCAAGGACGACGTTAGGATCCTCATGAGCCTCCTCGGCTGAGACATAGTTGACATGGCCACGTGCAGTGGTGACCAGCTTGGTGTAGAATGTCTTTCCCGCTGGCTTACCACGGCCAACGGACTTTCCAGACTGATTGGGGTTGTTGTTCTGGGGACACTCTCGACTATAGTGACCTGGCTCTCCACACTTGAACCATGTCACAACATTGGGGCGTGGAGCAGCATTAGCAGCGGGCCACCATAGGGCTTGGACGGTGCAAACTGCTGGTTGGGACGAGGCGCCTCAAACGATGGCCTCGGAATGAACCTGGGTGGCAGTGTCGTGCTTGGAATCCACACCCGGCGCTTTTGAGCCCCAGAGCCGGATGAAGAGCCAAAATCACGTGAGTGCTTGCGTGAAGCGTCATAGTCAGACTGGCCTGACTCAGCACTGATGGCTTTATTGACCAACTTCTGGAAGGAGGTGCACTTGTGCAGGCGAAGATCGCGGCGAAGCTCAGGGCTAAGTCCCTTGCGGAACCTTGCCTGCTTCTTAGCGTTGGTGGATACCTCTTCAGGAGCATATCGTGCCAGATTCCCAAATTCATGACTATATGCATCCACAGTCAGTCTTCCTTGGGTGAAATTGCAAAACTCTTCCCTCTTGCGATCTATGAGACCTTCCGGGATGTGATGCTCACGGAAAGCCTCACTGAATTCAGCCCAAGTAGTGATTTGGCCGACCGGGCGCATAGCTTCAAAGTTTTCCCACCAAAGGATAGCAGGGCCTTCGAGGTGATAGGCAGCATAAGTAACCTTATCGGCTTCGGCTACGTTGGCAGAACGTAGCTTGTGGGTGATGCTGCGAAGCCAGTCATCCGCGTCGAGGGGCTCGACGGAATGGTTAAACTTTGGTGGGTACAGCTTGATAAAGTCATTGATTGACACCAAGTCATTTCGCTGATGGCGTGCAGTGTTCTGCTCAATCCGCTCTAGCAAGCAGTTAGTCTTACGCTTGTTTCTTTCCGCCTCCAGCATCACTTCGGCCATAGAAGGCGGGTGAGGCAGATTTTCACCCCTAGCTGCACTGGCTTCCCCCTGCTCCGGGGCAGCAGGGTTGCTGCGGGTGTTGACCATCCTAGGAGAAAACAAGACAAAGGTTTAGATAAGGATGGCACAAACTTAGCAAGGAAGTGCAGAATGTAATGGATAACATGGAATGCTAAGATGTTCATTGCACGACATGGTAATATAGAAACTGCCATATATATATATATACCATTGGTCATACACACCGTACATAGTTTAGTACAAGCCCAGGCTAGAGTACAACTACGGTGAAAGACATTACATCTCATCGAAGGCATTCCAAGCTCCTATACATTATTTTCCTACACCTTCGGAGCGTGATACACACCAAGTCGTATCCCATGGTCACGCAGGACTGTGGAGAATACAACTGCTACAATACTAGTGAAACTACTACTAGCTCAGACGGCTCCGTAGTAATCCTCATAGAAGTCGCCACCAAAACCTAGAAGTGGAACATGATCATCTGGGAACAGACAGTCCTGCGGAGCCTGCGGACCAAAGGGACTCGGATGTGGCCTTGGTCCCACAGGTGGTGGAAGACAGGGACCACGAGGAGGGGTGATGCCTCCCACATCGCGCCACTCCATACAATCTGGCAATCCAGACCGTACAGGGTACAGATCCCTCAGATCCATGTATCCTGCCTGTACCGCCGGTGCAAACCGAGTCAAAGTGGCCCAGTGATCAGCACGAGAGTTAAAAAGCTCCATACACAAGGCCCGATTTTCGCGGTCCTTATCCTCCAGCATCTCGGCAGTGGTGCGGAGTAGTGACTCCTCATGTCTGGGGTCAGCATAGATAGCCTGGAGATACCCTTGCGCTCCTGGAAGTGAAGCTGGCATATAATGGAAGTCAGTGTTCCGAAGCAGGCCAGTTCGGACTCGCATGATGGTCATCATGGAATAGGCAGCATCCTGCATAGCCATCTCAACAGTAACCCCGAGTCCATAGGAATAGTGAAGGGGCTCAGTCGCTCCAGGATAAGAGGGATATATCCTGACGGTACAGAGGTACTGGCTCTGGTTGAAGTCTCTGAACTGCTCTTCAACAGTGTATTCGGGATACCAACGGTAACCCATCTTGATCATTACCCGGACTAACATAGCAGTATGACCGGGCACATCGAGGCACCGGGTCAGGCGAACCACTTGGTTTTGAGCACGATTGGCCATCTGAAAGCACAACCACAATGCAAAGGCATTAGAATTTCTAGGGAAAATTGGACAGCATAACATCTGTAAATGCTCAGAAAAGGATTTGAGACATCCACAATAGTTTGCAATACCACTCAAAAACATCATATCAAGGTTCTGATTCAACTGACAACATACTAAAAGTAGTAGAAACTGTACTGAGGCTTGTAACAACAATCCTATAAGCTACTACGGATTAGTAACACGTGAACCTAATAGAAGAAGAGAGCATAGTCCTTAACCCACGTTGAATGAGAAGAGAATGACTCAGATCAGAGGGCATAAGGTAAAGGAGTAAAAGAGCCTTACGTTCCCTCCCACAATCAATTCCCCTACATATAGCTAAAGCATTTCTAGACTCGACATCGACCAGTTTGGCTCAACGAACCTATAGGCAGTCCAGCTCTGATGCCAACGCTGTCAGGACCCCGATTCCAAGTCACATTGATCTAGCCGGTAACACCTCATATCACATTGCGGCCTCACGCATGGTATCCCCACGGGTGTCGCCTTACCATGGCCCGGGACCGTTTGCGCCTTTTGGCTCACGTATATGATAGTGTCGCTAGCATCCATATGACAGAGAACCCGGGCCGACATGGCTAGTCGTGAACCAAAGCGGCGCAGACCTATGGAGACAGGCATACATGAATCACATCGAGAATGTCGGTCATCAGCAAGTGAATCCGGGCTGTAGCACTGGGCTAACAGGACTCCAGGGAACCCGGGCTGTAGCAAGCTGGGCAGGACTCCGGATGTCACCGCGTGACATTTCCCCGAAGGGACAGACATAGGAACGAAGTGAAACACATGTCGGCCAGTCAAGTGTCATGAGTAGTAGTGCTGGGCTAGCAGGACTCCGGTGAACCGGGCTGTAGCGGACTACTATGGCTCGAGGAACACTAGACTACATTTCCCCATAAGAAAGGCTGCCAAGGATAAACAACTAGATTGTCGGATCCCACTCATACCAAGCATTTCAATCATACACATAATATGCTCGATATGAGTACATACAACGTGGCATCACAACAAAACTCTACAACTCAAGTACTTTATGTAAAGGCTCTAGAGAGCCATACATAACATGTTCATACAGGTATGGGTCACATGACCCGACACTCAAGTCATACAAGCATACAAGCACATGCGGAAGAAAATAGTCTGAGTACAGACACTAGAAAGAAAGAAGGCTTTTCGAAGCCTATCTATCTACATAGGGCCCTCCATGGCCAGGATCACCACCTGGGTGACGAGTTACTCATCGACGTCGAGGTCTACATAAAACCCATCGGAGGGGGCGGTGTTGTCGTCTGAAAATAGTAATTAAGCAAACATGAGTACAAGGTACTCAGCAAGTCTGACATCAGAACCTACTATACATGCTCATTCTCAAGAAGGTGGTGGGGTTATTGCAGCAAGCCAGCTTTGACTCTTGGCTAAGCTATCCTACGAGACTCCACTTGTAAAACAGTTTTTCGCACACGAGTCCACTAATCACCAACACAATACTCCACCGGGGATCCTCCCTCGTCATCCTACGAGAGGGCTATCCTCGGTACTCACACTTATCTAGAGTCTTTTAGTAGTATCCATTAACTTGTCTATGAACTATATAGGCAACCAAGTAGTCCTTTACCGCGGACGCGGCTATTCGAATAGATTTATACCCTGCAAGGGTGTACTTCTTCATACATGCTTCCACCACTTACCGCCGTTTACACGACATGTACTCGGCAACCTTCAAGCAGAAGCCGAACGAAGGTGTCGGCCACGGCCTACCTAAACACTCAAGCCTCTAGTCCAGGTTTATCGCCTATCCAGGTTCCATCCGCAGGGAGTCCGGCCGAGGTTTCCACATACGGCCCCGAACGATGTGAACAGGGTTCCCGAGACAACAAACGAGTGGCTCGGTACACCGTGCCACAGTGTATCTACCGCAACATAGCCCACCCCTAGGGTCAGCGCTATGCACGGCCGCCAACACATGACCTACAAACACCAGAAACTAATTGTAACTCCTGGACAGAGTACTAGGGTGATTAAGAAGCCGAGAGGGTCAATTAAGGATCACACATACACATCTCAGTTCTTAGGGACAGCCTCAATGAAACAACCCACCATGTACTCCTACATGGCCTCTCATCGATACCTTTACCAAATCATGTTCAACACATCCCTCACATTACCGACATAATCATTTCACTCTAGCCCATCACCCAGATGAACCAGACCTGACACAACTCTAAGCATAGCAGGCAAAGCAAGGTAGGAAACACATACATGGCTCAACCAACTCCTACACATGCTAGTGGGTTTCATCTAGTTACTGTGGCAATGACAGGTCATGCAGAGGATAAGGGTTCAACGACCGTAGCACACAGCAGTTTGAATCGCGTTGTCTTAATGTAGTAAACAAGAGCAGAAGCGAGAACATGGGTTTGTATCGGAATGATTGATGGGTTGCTTGCCTGATGTAGTGGTAGTAGGGTACTGCCCTTTAGACGGATACTCGGGGTTATCCTCGGAGGCAGAACCTACCACGAAAGACACACCGAACATAATCAACACATGACAATATGCAACAATATGATGCATGCTATGACATGGCAAAATGAATGTGTCTTGGCCTAATGCAAGCTAAAACAGAAGGGAATGAACTCATTTGAATCAAAGATTCAAATGTTAGTTCATTTAACATAGCCTTATTATTGCATTATCTTATTTTGCTTAAACAGCAAGGTTAACTTGTTTTGTCATGCATGAAACCATTACAGATGGATAGATTGAATTTTTCTGATCATTTTTCATATATAATTTGTTTGATTTGGAGCTATGGTTGATTTTCTATGATTTTTAGAAGTTTTGGCTATTTTCTGGAATTTCCTATATAAAAATAAATCCAGAAAAAGAATAAATGCGTCAGCACTACGTCACTATGATGTCAGCGAGTCAAAGGTGCCAGGGCCAGTCAAACCTGACTGGTGGGCCCTGTCTGTCAGTGTCTCAGCTAATTAACAGGATTAAGTTAGGACTAATTAATTGTCAATGGGGCCTGGGCCCACATGTCAGTGACTAAACTAATGAAAATTAGTTAACACTAATCCTAAACTAATTAGCAGGCTGGCCCCACCTGTCATAGGCTTAGGGGGAGTCAACCTGGGCCCATGCGTCAGTCCACGGTCAAAAAGTGGACAAACTCGCCGACGTTTAGCCGCCGGCGAGGCCAGACACGGCGGAGGGGCTCGGGTTTTGCACTCCGGTGACCAAAAGGACGGTGGAGACCATCTATGTGATGCGGGGAGTGAGCCGTGTCGAGTGGTGGCAGTAGGTGGAGCTGGGGTGGCCGGAGACGACGGCGGCGAGCACGTCCGCGGCGGCCGGAGTTCGAGCGAGGTTGAACTAGTCGCTAGCAGGCACGGCGAGGGGCGTGCGGGGGTGCTACGGGCTCCTGCGAGTGCGTTGAGGACGATGGCGTGCTCGGTTGCGACCCAACGTGGCTGTGGCCATGACGGCGACGTGCCATAGCGGCGGCGAGCTTCGGCTCCGATGGCCATGGTGGTTAGAGGACGCGGATGAGCGCGGGAAGAGGGGGAAACGGTGGCGGAGCTCACAGCGATCACGAAGAGGAGCTCGGCTTGCTCGGAGACGGCTTGGCGACGGCGAATCCGTCGATGGAGTCCGGCGGCCGTGCTCGGGGAAGACGACTCGTGGCGGCGATGTGGGGCTCCCGCGGTGGCGTGGCTCGGGGTGGAAGGAAGAGGGGGTCGAGGCGGAGCCTCTGGGCCGGTCAGAGAGGCGAGGGAGAGGCGGTGGCCGCGGTGGTGCTTGTCGGCGACGACGGCTGCGCTCGGCAGGGGATCGGGAGAGAACCAGAGGAGGGAGAGGGGCACGGGGAGAGTGGGGAGAATGAGAGGGGGACGTGGGGGAGTGCGTGGCACTCGTAGGCGCGTCCGGGGTGTCGGCGGAAGCAGGAGGTGGCCGGCGTGTGGCCGCGGGCGCCGGCCACGCGCCTCTCGTCCTCCTGGCGAGAGGAGGAGGACGACTGGCAGGAGCCAGTGGGTTGGGCCGAGTTGGGCCAGGCCGGGCGATAGGTAAGTCTCTGTTCTCTCTCTCTCTCTTTCTGTTTTCTTTTATTCTATTATTTCTGTAACTTCAGGGCTTTATTAAAAATGCCAGGGCATTTCCAAAAATCATAAAATTAATCATGGCTACTGCTTAGAATATATCCAACAGCAGACATTTTAGTTTATGATTATTTGAGAATTTAAAATATTTTATAGCATTTAAATGCCCAAATGCAAATACTATAAGAATTAATCCAATGACCTTAAGATGTCCTAGAAAAATGTGCACCATTTTTGTCAAAGGTTTTAACCTAAAACAAAAAGGGTGGGCTTTTTAGAAGGGCATTTCAGGCTCATTGAAAAAGTTTTTTAGTAAACCCTAGTTGTTCCAGGGGGGTGCTGGGGGTTCTGTCATCCCCATTTCAAATTTAAAATAAATTTAAACATGATGCACATGTTCAACCAAACCTAATGCATCACTAACACAGGGATGTGACAGAACATTGGTTTTACCATTCGCCACCTAGCCTTTTCTTTCCCTTGGGTAGGCCTACCCAAGGGTCATCTTTATTTTAACCCCCCTCCCCCCCCGGGGCCAGTGCTCCTATGAGTGTTGGTCCGAACTGGCCAGCCTGCGGGGCCACCTCGGGGTAACTTGAGGGTTGGTTTTACTCGTAGCTTGACCTATCTGAGTGTGCCCTGAGAACGAGATATGTGCAGCTCCTATCGGGATTTGTCGGCACATTCGGGCGGTGTTGCTGGACTTGTTTTACCATTGTCGAGGATGTCTTGTAACCGGGATTCCGAGTCTGATTGGGTCTTCCCGCTAGAAGGAATATCCTTCGTTGACCGTGAGAGCTTGTGATGGGCTAAGTTGGGACACCCTGCAGGGATTTGAACTTTCGAAAGCCGTGCCCGCGGTTATGGGCAGATGGGAATTTGTTAATGTCCGGTTGTAGAAAACCTGAAGTTGACCTTAATTAAAATACATAAACCGCGTGTGTAACCGTGATGGTCTCTTCTCGGCGGAGTCCGGGAAGTGAACACGGTGTTGGAGTTATGTTTGGTGTAGGTTGATCTAGGATCACTTCTTGATCATAGTTGTTCAACCGTGCTTTTGCCTTCTCTTCTCGCTCTCATTTGCGTATTTTAGCCACCATATATGCTAGTCGCTTGCTGCAGCTCCACCTCGTACCTTTTACCCTTCCTATAAGCTTAAATAGTCTTGATCGCGAGGGTGTGAGATTGCTGATTCCCCATGACTCACAGATACTTCCACAACCAGCTTGCAGGTGCCGTTGAACCGTGCAGATGACGCAACCAAGCTCAAGGAGGAGCTCGATGAAGATCTTGTCCTTTGTGTTGTTTCGTCTAGTTGATCAGTAGTGGAGCCCAGTTGGGGTCAATCAGGGATCTATGTAGCATTTGGGGTAGTCTTCTTTTATTTTGGTTCCATAGTCGGACCTTGATTGTATCTAGATGATGTAATGCTTTGTTCATGTAATTGTGTGAAGTGGCGATTGTAAGCCAACTATGTATCTTTTCCCTTATGTACTAAATGGGTTGTGTGAAGATTACATCACTTGCGACATTGCTTTCAATGCGGTTATGCCTCTAAGTCGTGCTTCGACACGTGGGAGATATAGCCGCATCGAGGGCGTTACAAGTTGGTATCAGAGCCTTCCCCGACTTAGGAGCCCCCTGCTTGATCGAATCATTGGCGTTGTTGTGTCTAGAAAAATGTTTTTGAGTCATTTAGGATTATATATATCGGAGAGTTAGGAATTATTTTTACTCCTCAGTCCCTTCGTCGCTCTGCTGAGACATCCTGATGTAGAGTTTTGACTCTTCTCTTCTAAAAATTTCACTAAATTTTTTTTAGGATCACGCGGGTATCTTGGAATCGTTCCGATGGTTTTGTGACGAGAACATTGTTCTTGGTGCCTCCTGTCATTTAGGGGTTGTGGCAGTGTCCCGGGGAGTTGAGCTCCGAGGTGTTGTCGTCACAATTTTATCGTTGCAGTTCTAGAATACCTGAGTTTAGTTTCGCCGACATCGAAAATCTCTTTTATGCAGTTGTTGGTGAGATAACCTCGACGCCACCCAGTACTGGGGCGGGAGTTCGGGAGTATTGCCATAACTCGTATAACGGATGCTTTTTGAAGGTTGAGGTAGATGATTTCCGAAGGTTTCTTGGTTATGTTTGAAGGCTGGATACAGCTGGATGTAGGATTTGTTAGTTTGGGTGAGATATTATGCTTCCCCTGTATCCCCAACACCTGATTGCATAACTGGGAAAATTTCGGGAGTTTATAAGTGGGAATTCAAGTAGCTCTTAGGATATCTTTCCGACAGATGTATGATATGAAATTGGGGTTCGACGTCTAGTGGTCCGCCTATTCACGGTTGGTTTTACAGTGGTCTCGTTGTGTCTTAAAGAGTCCTTGGCTATGCCGACTCGGGGACACTTCGTATGTCATGTGCACTGCCTTGTACATGATGGTGATGTACGATCGAGCCCATGTAGGCCCCACCACGAAAACTTTGGACGAAATCTCTATCATATGCTTGTTTCGGCTTATTTTGCAAGCCAATCCTTTGTTTTGTTTGAGTTGTGGTATTCGAGTTGCTTCAATGTCAAGTGTTGATTCCATACCTTCCCCAAATGGTGTTCTTATACTCCTATGTGAATACCAATCCTTCTTGATCGTCAAGATTGTTTTGTCAATCCTTTTTAACCGGCGTGCCTCTCTTCAAGTGGATCCGATCATTTCAACATCCGCAAGACCAAGTATCAGTTCTTCTCAACGGTGTTTGTTTCATCTGTCTCCAAGTTGTTTTTGTTTTTTCCGCCCTCCCTCCCTTGTTTCCTTCAAGGACTCAGAATTCTTAATCACTTATCATGTTATTGATGTGAAGCCTCTCCATTTTTTCCGTCAATGCTCTTATCCGGTGATTCTCAGAAAGATTCTAACGGAGCTTCAAGTTAATCATTCTTCATTCTTTTTCTTCTCTGGTGGATTCAAGTCAAGCTTTGTTGATCACATCCTTTTCCTCGTTTCAAATGTGTTCTTATGCCAGTGCACCTCTTAATCTTCCCCGCTTGCTATTCTATTGTTCCGGAGTGCTCAAGATATCTCAAAAGGCTCGTCTTTTCATTCAAGATCGGTTCAAGCTATCTCGAGGTCCTATCTTATTCAAGCCATTTAATTCAACCGGTGCAACCTCTCTTTTAAATCATTTCAACGGTGTTTCTTTTGAGTGGGCCCTAACCCACAGGTCTTTTCCAGGATCTTACCTGACTCTTCTTATTTTCCCGGAGTTACTCCCAAATTCTTTTCCAAGTTTGACATAAGAATGAGTTATCATCAGTCAAATGCCTTTCTCCTTGATCTTTCAAATTCTTTCATCGTTGGTTCAACCTTTCCATTTTTTCATCCCGGAGTATCTCAACAATTTGGTGGTGTTTCTCATCGTCATTCTCAGATATTGAAGACCGAAGAAGAGTTTCTCTTTAATCTTGCTCCATTCTCTTCAAGATTCATGGTGCTAGCTTGTTGCCATCCTCTCATAATTATTTTTGATTGTGAGAATCCTTTTCACCCATCAGGAGATATTCAAGGGTATTTTCAGTTCGATTATCCGGAGCCCATCATTTCAGAAGACTTTTTCATTCTCAGCTTTTAGCTCTCATTCTCCAACCTTACCGGTGCATCTTTCAAATTCCTCCAATCACCTCGGGATCTCTTCGTTCACTTGTATCTAAATTCTCTCAAGTATCCTCATTCATTTCATAATTCTTCCCGGTGTTCCTTTATCTTCCCTTCGATCATTTTAATTCTTACGGTGGTTCGTTTAAGAGTTCCTCTTCCTTCGTTTACCATATCAATTCATTCGTTGTTTCAATCCTACCGGCGGTTCATTGAAGACCTTCCCAAGTTTATGCTATATATCTCTTCAATCCTTTGCAATGGGAATAAGTAGTGTGCCAAATCCATTGTTTATCATCAATTTAATTGATGAAGGACAAGCATAATGTAATTCTTATTCGTGTTTTCACCCAAGTGATTAATTCCTTATCCCGGAGGTCCATCAAATTCTTGGTTTCAATTGTTTCATCTTCTCTTCCCGCAATTCCAAGCTCTCTCAATTATATCATCGCGAAGCTCCATCTAAATCATTGCAAGGATTCACCTTGTGTTTTCAATTTCTCTTTCTTTTCATTCCTTTGTTTACCGAAGTTCTTCATGGAGGTTCTACATGATGGTTCATCAAGGATTTAATTCCTTCTCGAAGTGTTCATCGAGATTCTTTTCAAAGGAGCTCAAGCATTCTTCATCTTGTAATCCGGAGTGCAATTTCTTTCTACCATATCTTTGGAGGTGGTATTATGTCATTCTTGATAATTTGAGTTCATGTTTCATGATTCACATGTTATTAAGAATGAGGTATTTTAAATCCATCAATCTCGTCATTGGAGTTACCTTGGGTTATATTTCACCTAAAGCTTTCCCTAAGGATTGTTGCTATTTATGGTGTTTATTAATGACCCGAGTTCTTTTTTTATCCTACCGGTGAGATAGTTTCTCGTCGTCTTGGTCATACCAATCCAATTATTTTTCCCGTGAGTGGCAGGTTGTCACCTCATAATTTGAGATGTATTCCATAAGACCATATCAAGCTTATCCTTTTCGTTGTTGGTTTTCCAACAACTCCGTTCGACCCTTCTCCTAAGGATACCTTTTCAAGCTCTTTTGTAGCAGAAGTTGGCATTTTCTTCTACATTCTTTTATCTCAATGATCTATCTTCTATTTCTCTCTTCCGGAGGCGTTGCGATGTTGCTCTTTTCAACCCATCATTTTGTTTTGTCAAGATCATGCTTCTTTCTTTTGCCCATCCATTTAACCGGAGTGTTCTGTCCTTTTTGTTCAAGTTCTTTTCGCCTTATCAAGCCTTGCATCCCTTCTCAACCGGAGTGCTGCCCAAAGTTGTTCTTCCTTGTTCCTCTGCACTAACGGAGTGCTTTCAACTTCATTTATCTCCATTGTATTCTTTTCTCGAAATGGCTTAACCTTTTCAAGGTTCTTTGTTTTCTCTCGTTTGTCAAAGGAGCAACTTAGTTTTACCTCTTCTCTTTCTCTTCCATTTTCCCTCCGGTGCCATTCTAGATCTCGGGACGAGGTCCTCTCGTAGTGGTGGAGTGTTGTAATGCCCCGAGACCGATGTGCCAGGTGTCGTCCAGTTATTCGCTGTTGTTGCCTTGTCATTGCTTGCGTGTCATGCATCTCATATCTTTGTCATCATGTGCATTTCATTTGCATACATGTTCGTCTCATGCATCCGAGCATTTTCCCCGTTGTCTATTTTGCAATCTGGCGCTCCTATGTCATCCGGTGTCCCTTTCTACCTCTTTTCGTGTGCGGGTGTTAAACGTTTTCGGATTGGATAGAGACTTGTCATGCGGCCTTGGTTTACTACCGGCAGACCACCTGTCAAGTTTCGTGCCATTTGGACTTCGTTTGATACTCCAACGGTTAACTGAGGGACCGAAAAGGCCTCGTGCGTGTTGCAGCCCAACACCCTTCCAAAGTGGCCCAAAAACCCACCTAAACCCCTCTATCATCTCGGTCGTTCGATCACGATCGCGTGGACGCAAACCGCACCTCATTTGGACTCTCCTAGCTCCCTCTACCTATATATATGTGGCTCCCCGAATTTTCGCGCAGTCCAAACCGTAGCAAACTCCTCCCCGCGCCGTCGGACACTTCCTCCCGTGTCGGCCGGACATGTCCACCCCGCTACCACCTCACTCCGGCCAACCAGAGGCCACCGCGTCACCCCGCCGCCGCCGCTAGCCTACCAGCGCGAGCCACCTGGCCGCCCCGTACCCCCACATCACTGCGCCGCCCGCCGGCCCAGATCCAGCCCGCGCGGGGCCGAACCGGGCCAGATCCCGCACCGCCGCCACTGGGGATCGCCGCCACCCGCGTGCCAGGCGCCCTGCTAGCTGGCCATCTCCTCCGCCGCCTCTCTCTCATCACCGACGCCGCCACCTTCACCGTGAACCTCGCCGGCGACCTTCAACCACCGCGCCGCTGTCGTGCTTCGTCGGGCGCGCTCGTCCCTCCCTGTCCCCGCGCCTCGGATCCGCCCTCCTCGCCTGGCTCCCTCACCGTCCCCGAGCCCCGGTCACCGGAGCCGGCAGCCGCCGCCTCGCCATGGTTCTGCTCGTGCAGGAGAACGAGGAGAGGGTCTGTCCTCTCGGGCGACCTCGTGGGCCACAACCTCGCAAGGCCCATGTCCACGCCAGACACCGGCCCGCCTGCCTCCTCCTCCGTCTGGGTCGAGCCCAGTGGTGAGCCCCCCTCTATCCTTCGCCCAGGGCACTTTTTAGATATTCGACGCCCGCCTTTTTTTCCCAAATCGACTAAGTCCTGAAATTTTCAGATTCATATGCCTCTGTTCATCAGCTCATAATTCATCATCCGTTGCTCCATTTCTGGCGTGTAGCATATCAAAATGTTCGTCTCGATGAGTATATCATTTGATCTCATTGCATCATTTTCATTTGAGCTCATCTTGATGCCCGAAATGCTGTTGGAAGAGGGCTATGTGATGAATTTGTCAGATCTATTTCAGCAAATATCATTTTGTCATTTTTGCCATGATTAATGTGTGCATGGTATGATGTTGAGCTCTACATGTGTTTTGTTATATGCCATGCCATCTTCACAGGGGTGTATGTTATGTATTTTTGTGATCTTTATGGTGACTAGCAAAAGCTTGCAAAGTAGCGTAATCGGTAATGCTGATTTCAGGGACTTAGAATTTCACTAAGTCCTTGTCCTGATTTTGTTGTTATGCCATATGTTCTTGTTGTTTCCTTGTGATCCGTGCCTCTTTTGAGGATGATCAGTAAGGATGTTTTGTTAAAATTGTGGTGCTCTATCCATCCATGTCTTTATTTGAAATTATGGAGCACCCTAGCTTGAGTCAATCGAGCTCTACTTTTGCTATAAAATGATCCTGGCAGATTGTTGACATGTTTAGCGATTTTGTCGAGGATGTTCCTATTGATCCGTGCATGCTATGTTGTTGTTCTTGCCATTTCTAGCTTCTATGCCATGTCTTCTTCATGGGTGTATGCTTAGTTTGTCATTCCATGCTCTGTAGTGAGTGCATCGAGCTCGTAAACATGCCTACTCGTTAACTGATTTGCATGCTCCAGTTTTTCACTAAGTCTGAATCTGTTTATATTTTTGCCATCTTCACATGCTTGCAATTGTATTTTAGGATCCCTTTTGGCTCAAGGTCACTAAGGGACTTTTGTTAAGTGCTTTGAGTAGCTTTATGCCATGACTTGCTTTGCCATGTTAATTTCCTGTAGCTTGTAGTTTTCATGCTCTAAAGTGTGCTTCCTGATGATAAATTCCAGACTTGTGTTAATTTCACTGTCTGAATCCTGTTATCATTTGCACTTTTGCCATGCTTGTTTGAACCTGTTAATGGATGAATTAGCCGTAGCTCAGTGTTCATCTTTTGTCAAGCATCATGAGTGGATCCCTGCCATGTATTTTGTTGCCATGTTTGAGTGTTGTAGCATATATATCTTGATGCATTTAGATGGCTACTTGCTGTTTATCGCAGACCCGTGTCATATTTGTTTTGCTTGCCATTTCCAAACCATGCATCTGATTCCGGTGATCTTTATATCGATTTCAACCGAAATCACCTCACCTTTTCAATGGCACTCTTAGATTTCTAATTTGAGGCCAGGTTCAATTATTCCTTTTCCAAATCATGCATATGTACCGCATACCGCATACCGCATATCATACCATGTTCGTGTGTGGTTTGTTTACTATGTCGTGTGCTTCTTTCCGGTGTTGCTTCTTCGGGTTGGTTCCGATTACGTCGCGTTTGTGAGGACCCATTCGGCTACGTATGTTTGTCTTCTTCATGGACTCGTTCTTCTTCCTTGCGGGATTTCAGGCAAGATGACCATACCCTCGAAATCACTTCTATCTTTACTTGCTAGTTGCTCGCTCTTTTGCTATGCATATGCTGCGATACCTACCACTTGCTTATCATGCCTCCCATATTGTTAAACCAAGCCTCTAACCCACCTTGTCCTAGCAAACCGTTGTTTGGCTATGTTACCGCTTTGCTCAGCCCCTCTTATAGCGTTGTTAGTTGCAGGTGAAGATCGGAGCTTGTTCCATGTTGGAACATGGATATTTTGTTGGGATATCACAATATCTCTTATTTAATTAATGCATCTATATACTTGGTAAAGGGTGGAAGGCTCGGCCTTATGCCTGGTGTTTTGTTCCACTCTTGCCGCCCTAGTTTCCGTCATATCGATGTTATGTTCCCGGATTTTGCGTTCTTTACGCGGTTGGGTTATAATGGGAACCCCTTGACGGTTCGCCTTAAATAAAACTCTTCCAGCAAGGCCCAACATTGGTTTTACCATTCAACACCTAGCCTTTTCTTTCCCTTGGGTAGGCCTGCCCAAGGGTCATCTTTATTTTAACCCCCCCCCCCCCCCGGGGCCAATTCTCCTCTGAGTGTTGGTCCGAACTGGGCAGCCTGCGGGGCCACCTCAGGGCAACTTGAGGGTTGGTTTTACTCGTAGCTTGACCTATCTGAGTGTGCCCTGAGAACGAGATATGTGCAGCTTCTATCGGGATTTGTCAGCACATTCAGGCAGTGTTGCCGGACTTGTTTTACCATTGTCGAGGATGTCTTGTAACCGGGATTCCGAGTCTGATCGGGTCTTCCCGCTAGAAGGAATATCCTTCGTTGACCGTGAGAGCTTGTGATGGGCTAAGTTGGGACACCCCTGCAGGGATTTGAACTTTCGAAAGTCGTGCCCGCAGTTATGGGCAGATGGGAATTTCTTAATGTCCGGTTGTAGAAAACCTGAAGTTGACCTTAATTAAAATACATCAACCGCGTGTGTAACCGTGATGGTCTCTTCTCGGCGGAGTCCGGGAAGTGAACACGGTGTTGGAGTTATGTTTGGCGTAGGTTGATCTAAGATCACTTCTTGATCATAGTTGTTCGACCGTGATTTTGCCTTCTCTTCTCGCTCTCATTTGCGTATGTTAGCCACCATATCTGCTAGTCGCTTGCTGCAGCTCCACCTCGTACCTTTTACCCTTCCTATAAGCTTAAATAGTCTTGATCGCGAGGGTGTGAGATTGCTGAGTCCCCTGACTCACAGATACTTCCACAACCAGCTTGCGGGTGCCGTTGAACCATGCAGATGACGCAACCAAGCTCAAGGAGGAGCTCGATGAAGATCTTGTCCTTTGTGTTGTTTCGTCTAGTAGATCAGTAGTGGAGCCCAGTTGGGGTCGATCGGGGATCTGTGTAGCATTTGGGGTAGTCTTCTTTTATTTTGGTTCCATAGTCGGACCTTGATTGTATCTGGATGATGTAATGCTTTATTCATTTAATTGTGTGAAGTGGCGATTGTAAGCCAACTATGTATCTTTTCCCTTATGTATTAAATGGGTTGTGTGAAGATTACCTCACTTGCGGTTATGCCTCTAAGTCATGCTTCGACATGTGGGAGATATAGCCGCATCGAGGGCGTTACATCCTTCCTCCTATATATACCCACGTACCCCCAAACGATCAGAACAGGAACCAAAAACCTAATTCCACCGCCGCAACTTTCTGTATCCACGAGATCCCATCTTGGGGCCTGTTCCGGAGCTCCACCGGAGAGGGCCGTCATCACGGAGGGCTTCTACATCATCATAGCCTCTCCGATGAAGTGTGAGTAGTTTACCTCAGACCTTCGGGTCCATAGTTCGTAGCTAGATGGCTTCTTCTCTCTTTTTGGATCTCAATACAATGTTCTCCCTCTCTCTCGTGGAGATCTATTCGATGTAATCTTCTTCTTTTGCGGTGTGTTTGCTGAGACCGATGAATTGTGGGTTTATGATCAAGTCTATCTATGAACAATATTTGAATCTTCTCTGAATTCTTTTATGTGTGATTGGTTATCTTTGCAAGTCTCTTCGAATTATCCGTTTGGTTTGGCCAACTAGATTGGTAGTTCTTGCCATGGGAGAAGTGCTTAGCTTTGGGTTCGATCTTGCGGTGTTCTTCCCAGTGACAGAAGGGGCAGCAAGACACGTATTGTATTGTTGCCATCGAGGATAACAAGATGGGGTTTATTTCATATTGCATGAATTTATCTCTCTACATCATGTCATCTTGCTTAAAGCGTTACTCAGTTTTTAACTTAATACTCTAGATGCATGCTGGATAGCGGTCGATGAGTGGAGTAATAGTAGTAGATGCAGAATTGTTTCGATCTACTTGTCACGGACGTGATGCCTATATACATGATCATGCCTAGATATTCTCATAACTATGCTCAATTCTGTCAATTGCTCAACAGTAATTTGTTCACCCACCGTAGAAAACTTATGCTCTCGAGAGAAGCCACTAGTGAAACCTATGGCCCCCGGGTCTATTCTCATCATATCAATCTCCATCACTTTTATATTGTTTTGCTATTTACTTTGCTTTTACTTTTTACCTTGCATCTTTATATCGAAAATACCAAAGTTATTCTATCTATCAGATCTCACTCTCGTAAGTGACCGTGAAGGGCTTGACAACCCCTAATCGCGTTGGTTGTGGGTAGCTATCGCTTTGTGCAGGTACGAGGGACTTGAGCGTGGGCTCCTACTAGATTGATACCTTGGTTCTCAAAAACTGAGGGAAATACTTACGCTACTCTACTGCATCATCCCTTCCTCTTCAGGGAAAACCAACGCAAGCTCAAGACGTAGCAAGAAGGATTTCTGGCGCCGTTGCTGGGGAGTCTACGCAAAAAGTCAACATACCAAGTACCCATCACAATCCCTATCTCTCGCATTACATTATTTGTCATTTGCCTCTCGCTTTCCTCTCCCCCCCCCAGTTCACCCTTGCCGTTTTATTCGCTCTCTCTCTCTATCCTCCCTCTCTGTTTGCCTCTTTTTACCCGTTTCTTGTTTGCTCGTATGGTTGGAATAGTTGTTTATTTATTACTAAACAGAGAACTTAAGATCTATGGATCCTCGTCCGCTTGCCAATCTTTTTACGGGATCCAATTATGATGAACCAATTCCTAGTGATTTTTATCTTTATAAGGTTTTGCCTGAAATCCGTAAATCTGAAAATCGTGATGAAGTGCTTTATGAAGTGACTCATGATAGATCTTTGAATAAAAAGCATGATTGCAATGATTTTATCATAAATTCTCTTGATGTTAATTGTGCTAATAAGATGCAAAACCCTAAGCTTGGGGATGCTAGTTTTGCTATGTCTACTACTTGTTGCAATGATTATGATTGGGGTGATTCTTCATATGATCTTGAAAATTTATTTAAACCCCATGATGAATATGAGATTGATAATAGTGTTTTCAATATTAGTGAAAGTGGGTTTGGAAGAGTGTCAACTTTAGATCCCGCTTATTTGGAGAATGTTCAATCTTATGAAAATCTTGATAAAGGTGGGTTTGGAGAAGTCATGACTTTAGTTAATGTTAATCCCACTATTTTGGAAGAGTGTCAACTTTGCATGCATATGGATCATGTTGAAAATATTTTATGTGATAGCTATTTTGTTGAATTTGCTTATGATCCTACATGTAATTACTATGAGAGAGGAAAATATGGTTGTAGAAATCTTCATGTTACTAAATTACCTCTCGTTATGTTGAGATTGCTATTGTTTCTTTCCGCTTCCTTGCATATGCTAGTTTTTGCTTGCCTTGACAATTTGTTTGCCTATAAGATGCATATGCATAGGAAGTATGTTAGACTTAGATGTGTTTGTCACATGTTTTATGATGCCCTCTTTGTGCTTCAATTCTTGTCTTTCATGAGAGCATCAATAAAATTATCAATGCCTAGCTATAAGGCTTTAAAGAAAAGCTCTTGTTGGGCGTCAACCCAATATTTATCCTTGTTGTTATTCAATAAATTATTTAGACTCTGTTTTGGTTGTGTTTTTTTTGTGTTTAATTAGTGTTTGTGCCAAGTAGAACCGTTGGGAAGACTTGGGGAAAGTCTTATTGAACTTGCTGTAAAAAAACAGAAACCTTAGTGCTCACGAGAACTGCTGTCATTTTTATTTGAAGAGTGATATTTAGTTAATTCTTTTTGCATATGATTAATAGATAAATTACTCACGTCCAGCAATTTATTTTAGAATTTTTGGGGTTACAGATCTTGCGCTAGCTACAGATTACTACAGACTGTTCTGTTTTTGACAGATTCTGTTTTTTGTGTGTTGTTTGCTTATTTTGATGAATCTATGGCTAGTGAAATAGTTTATAATCCATAGAGAAGTTGGAATACAGTAGGTTTAACACCAATACAAATAAATAATGAGTTCATTACAGTACCTTGAAGTGGTCTTTTGTTTACTTTCGCTAACGGAGCTCACGAGTTTTCTATTTTGAGTTTTGTGTTGTGAAGTTTTCAAGTTTTGGGTGAGTTCTTTTGATGGACTATGGAACAAGGAGTGGCAAGAGCCTAATCTTGGGGATGCCCATGGCACCCCCAAGATAATCCAAGGACACCAAAAAGTCAAAGCTTGGGGATGCCCCGGAAGGCATCCCCTCTTTCGTCCACTTCCATCAGTAATTTACTTGGAGCTATATTTTTATTCACCAACATGATATGTGTTTTGCTTGGAGTGTCTTGTATTATTTGTGTCTTTGTTTGTTAGTATGCCACAATCATCCTTGCTGTACACACCTTTCGAGAGAGTCATCTATGAATTGAAATTTGATAGAATACTCTATGTGCTTCACTTAAATCTTTTGAGCTATGTAGTTTTGCTCTATGCACTTCGCTTATATCTTTTGAGCGTCATAATTTTGCTCTATGTGCTTCACTTAAATCTTTTAGAGCACGGTGGTGGTTTGTTTTAAAGAAACTATTGATCTCTCATGCTTCACTTAAATTATTTTGAGAGTCTTGATAGCATGGTAATTTGCTTAATATAAATATGCTTGGTGTTCAAGATATGTGAAATATTCTTTTGAGTGCGTTGAATACTAAGAGAAGATTGAAGCATGATAATTGTTTTGAGATATGGAGGTGATAATATTAGAGTTATGCTAGTTTAGTAGTTGTGAATTTAAAGAATACTTGTGTTAAAGTTTGTGATTCCCGTAGCATGCACGTATGGTGAACCGTTATGTGATGAAGTTGGAGCATAATTTATTTATTGATTGTCTTCCTTATGAGTGGCGGTCGGGGACGAGCGATGGTCTTTTCCTACCAATCTATCCCCCTAGGAGCATGCACGTAATACTTTGCTTTGATAACTTCTAGATTTTTGCAATAAGTATATGAGTTCTTTATGACTAATGTTGAGTCCATGGATTATATGCACTTTTTCCCATCCTTCCACCATTGCTAGCCTCTCTAATACCGCGCACCTTTCGCCGGTATCATACACCCACCATACACCTTCCTCAAAACAGCCACCATACATACCTATCATGGCATTTCCATAGCCGTTCCGAGATATATTGCCATGCAACTTTCCACCGTTCCGTTTATTATGACACGCTCCATCATTGTCATATAGCTAGCACGATCATGTGTTTGACATCGTATTTGTGGCAAAGCCACCATTCATAATTCTTTCATACATGTCACTCTTGATTCATTGCATATCCCGGTACACCGTCGGAGGCATTCATATAGAGTCATATTTGTTCTAAGTATCGAGTTGTAATTGTTGAGTTGTAAGAAAAATAAAAGTGTGATGATCATCATTTTCTAGAGCATTGTCCCAAGTGAGGAAAGGATGATGGAGACTATGATTCCCCCATAAGTCAGGATGAGACTGCGGACGAAAAAAAAGAGGCCATAAAAAATAGAAAAGGCCCAAATAAAAATAATAATAAATGAGAGAAAAAGAGAGAAGGGACAATGTTACTATCCTTTTACCACACTTGTGCTTCAAAGTAGCACCATGATCTTCATGATAGAGAGTCTCTCGTTATGTCACTTTCATATACTAGTGGGAATTTTTCATTATAGAGCTTGGCTTGTATATTCCAATGATGGGCTTCCTCAAATTGCCCTAGGTCTTCGTGAGCAAGCGAGTTGGATGCACACCCACTTAGTTTCTTTTGATGAGCTTTCATATATTTATAGCTCTAGTGCATCCGTTGCATGGAAATCCCTACTCAGTCACATTGATATCTATTGATGGGCATCTCCATAGCCCGTTGATACGCCTAGTTGATGTGAGACTATCTTCCCCTCTTTTTGTCTTCTCCACAACCACCCTTCTATTCCACATAGTGCTATGTCCATGGCTCACGCTCATGTATTGCGTGAAGATTGAAAAAGTTTTGAAAAATTTAGAGTATGAAACAATTGCTTGGCTTGTCATTGGGGTTGTGCATGATTTGAATACTTTGTGTGGTCAAGATATAGCATAGCTATACTATATGATTTTGTAGGGATAACTTTCTTTGGCCATGTTATTTTGAGAAGACATAATTACTTTATTAGTATGCTTGAAGTGTTATTATTCTTTATGCCAATATGAACTTCTGTCTTGAATCTTTCTAATCTGAATATCCATACCACAACTAAGAAATTTTGCATTGAAATTATGCCAAGTAGCACTCCGCATCAAAAATTCTCTTTTTATCATTTACCTACTCGAGGACGAGCAGGAATTAAGCTTGGGGATGCCTGATACGTCTCCAATGTATCTATAATTTTTGATTGCTCCATGCTATATTATCTACTGTTTTGGACTATATTGGGCTTTATTTTCCACTTTTATATTATTTTTGGGACTAACCTATTAACTGGAGGCCCAGCCCAGAATTGTTGTTTTTTGCCTATTTCAGTGTTTCGAAGAAACGGAATATCAAACGGAGTCCAAACGGAATAAAATCTTCGGGAACGTGATTTTCTCACCAAACATGATCCAAGAGACTTGGACCCTACTTCAAGGAAGCAAAGAGGTGCTCACGAGGGTAGGGGCGCCCCCCTGCCTCGTGGGCCCTCGGTGCTCCACCGACGTACTCCTTCCTCCTATATATACCCACGTACCCCCAAACGATCAGAACATGAGCCAAAAACCTAATTCCACCACCGCAACTTTCTGTATCCACGAGATCCCATCTTGGGGCCTGTTCCGGAGCTCCGCCGGAGAGGGCCGTCATCACGGAGGGCTTCTACATCATCATACCCTCTCCGATGAAGTGTGAGTAGTTTACCTCAGACCTACGGGTCTAGAGTTAGTAGCTAGATGGCTTCTTCTCTCTTTTTGGATCTCAATACAATGTTCTCCCCCTCTCTTGTGGAGATCTATTCGATGTAATCTTCTTCTTTTGCGGTGCGTTTGTTGAGACTGATGAATTGTGGGTTTATGATCAAGTCTATCTATGAACAATATTTGAATCTTCTCTGAATTCTTTTATGTATGATTGGTTATCTTTGCAAGTCTCTTCGAATTATCCGTTTGGTTTGGCCAACTAGATTGGTAGTTCTTGCCATGGGAGAAGTGCTTAGCTTTGGGTTCGATCTTGCGGTGTTCTTTCCCAGTGACAGAAGGGGCAGCAAGACACGTATTGTATCGTTGCCATCGAGGATAACAAGATGGGGTTTATTTCATATTGCATGAATTTATCTCTCTACATCATGTCATCTTGCTTAAAGCGTTACTCTGTTTTTAACTTAATACTCTAGATGCATACTGATAGCGGTCGATGAGTGGAGTAATAGTAGTAGATGCAGAATCATTTCGATCTACTTGTCACGGACGTGATGCCTATATACATGATCATGCCTAGATATTCTCATAACTATGCTCAATTCTGTCAATTGCTCAACAGTAATTTGTTCACCCACCGTAGAAAACTTATGCTCTCAAGAGAAGCCACTAGTGAAACCTATGGCCCCCGGGTCTATTCTCGTCATATCAATCTCCATCACTTTTATATTGTTTTGCTATTTACTTTGCTTTTACTTTTTACCTTGCATCTTTATATCGAAAATACCAAAAATATTCTATCTATCAGATCTCACTCTCGTAAGTGACCGTGAAGGGCTTGACAACCCCTAATCATATTGGTTGTGGGTAGCTATCGCTTTGTGCAGGTACGAGGGACTTGAGCGTGGGCTCCTACTAGATTGATACCTTGGTTCTCAAAAACTGAGGGAAATACTTACGCTACTCTGCTGCATCATCCCTTCCTCTTCGGGGAAAAACCAACGCAAACTCAAGACGTAGCAAGAAGGATTTCTGGCGCCGTTGCTGGGGAGTCTACGCAAAAAGTCAACATACCAAGTACCCATCACAATCCCTATCTCTCGCATTACATTATTTGCCATTTGCCTCTCGCTTTCCTCTCCCCCCCCCCAGTTCACCCTTGCCATTTTATTCGCTCTCTCTCTCTATCCTCCCTCTCTATTTGCCTCTTTTTACCCGTTTCTTGTTTGCTCGTATGGTTGGAATAGTTGTTTATTTATTACTAAACAGAGAACTTAAGATCTATGGATCCTCATCCGCTTGCCAATCTTTTTAAGGGATCCAATTATGATGAACCAATTCCTAGTGATTTTTATCTTTATAAGCTTTTGCCTGAAATCCGTAAATCTGAAAATCGTGATGAAGTGCTTTATGAAGTGACTCATGATAGATCTTTGAATAAAAAGCATGATTGCAATGATTTTATTCATAAATTCTCTTTATGTTAATTGTGCTAATAAGATGCAAAACCCTAAGCTTGGGGATGCTAGTTTTTCTATGTCTACTACTTGTTGCAATGATTATGATTGGGGTGATTCTTCATATGATCTTGAAAATTTATTTAAACCCCATGATGAATATGAGATTGATAATAGTGTTTGCAATATTAGTGAAAGTGGGTTTGGAAGAGTGTCAACTTTAGATCCCGCTTATTTGGAGAATGTTCAATCTTATGAAAATCTTGATAAAGGTGGGTTTGGAGAAGTCATGACTTTAGTTAATGTTAATCCCACTATTTTGGAAGAGTGTCAACTTTGCATGCATATGGATCATGTTGAAAATATTTTATGTGATAGCTATTTTGTTGAATTTGCTTATGATCCTACATGTAATTACTATGAGAGAGGAAAATATGGTTGTAGAAATCTTCATGTTACTAAATTACCTCTCGTTATGTTGAGATTGCTATTGTTTCTTTCCGCTTCCTTGCATATGCTAGTTTTTGCTTGCCTTGAACAATTTGTTTGCCTATAAGATGCCATATGCATAGGAAGTATGTTAGACTTAGATGTGTTTGTCACATGTTTTATGATGCCCTCTTTGTGCTTCAATTCTTGTCTTTCATGAGAGCATCATTAAAATTATCAATGCCTAGCTATAAGGCTTTAAAGAAAAGCTCTTGTTGGGCGTCAACCCAATATTTATCCTTGTTGTTATTCAATAAATTATTTAGACTCTGTTTTGGTTGTGTTTTTTTTGTGTTTAATTAGTGTTTGTGCCAAGTAGAACCGTTGGGAAGACTTGGGGAAAGTCTTATTGAACTTGCTATAAAAAAAACAGAAACCTTAGTGCTCACGAGAACTGCTGTCATTTTTATTTGAAGAGTGATATTTAGTTAATTATTTTTGCATATGATTAATAGATAAATTACTCACGTCCAGCAATTTATTTTAGAATTTTTGGGGTTACAGATCTTGCGCTAGCTACAGATTACTACAGACTGTTCTGTTTTTGACAGATTCTGTTTTTTGTGTGTTGTTTGCTTATTTTGATGAATCTATGGCTAGTGAAATAGTTTATAATCCATAGAGAAGTTGGAATACAGTAGGTTTAACACCAATACAAATAAATAATGAGTTCATTACAGTACCTTGAAGTGGTCTTTTGTTTTACTTTCGCTAACGGAGCTCACGAGTTTTCTATTTTGAGTTTTGTGTTGTGAAGTTTTCAAGTTTTGGGTGAGTTCTTTTGATGGACTATGGAACAAGGAGTGGCAAGAGCCTAATCTTGGGGATGCCCATGGCACCCCCAAGATAATCCAAGGACACCAAAAAGTCAAAGCTTGGGGATGCCCCGGAAGGCATCCCCTCTTTCGTCCACTTCCATCAGTAATTTACTTGGAGCTATATTTTTATTCACCAACATGATATGTGTTTTGCTTGGAGTGTCTTGTATTATTTGTGTCTTTGTTTGTTAGTATGCCACAATCATCCTTGCTGTACACACCTTTCGAGAGAGTCATCTATGAATTGAAATTTGATAGAATACTCTATGTGCTTCACTTAAATCTTTTGAGCTATGTAGTTTTGCTCTATGCACTTCGCTTATATCTTTTGAGCGTTCATAATTTTGCTCTATGTGCTTCACTTAGATCTTTTAGAGCACGGTGGTGGTTTGTTTTAAAGAAACTATTGATCTCTCATGCTTCACTTAAATTATTTTGAGAGTCTTGATAGCATGGTAATTTGCTTAATATAAATATGCTTGGTGTTCAAGATATGTGAAATATTCTTTTGAGTGCGTTGAATACTAAGAGAAGATTGAAACATGATAATTGTTTTGAGATATGGAGGTGATAATATTAGAGTTATGCTAGTTGAGTAGTTGTGAATTTAAAGAATACTTGTGTTAAAGTTTGTGATTCCCGTAGCATGCACGTATGGTGAACCGTTATGTGATGAAGTCGGAGCATAATTTATTTATTGATTGTCTTCCTTATGAGTGGCGGTCGGGGACGAGCGATGGTCTTTTCCTACCAATCTATCCCCCTAGGAGCATGCACGTAATACTTTGCTTTGATAACTTCTAGATTTTTGCAATAAGTATATGAGTTCTTTATGACTAATGTTGACCCACCGTAGAAAACTTATGCTCTCGAGGGAAGCCACTAGTGAAACCTATGGCCCCCGGGTCTATTCTCATCATATCAATCTCCATCACTTTTATATTGTTTTGCTATTTACTTTGCTTTTACTTTTTACCTTGCATCTTTATATCAAAAATACCAAAAATATTCTATCTATCAGATCTCACTCTCGTAAGTGACCGTGAAGGGCTTGACAACCCCTAATCGCGTTGGTTGCGGGTAGCTATCGCTTTGTGCAGGTACGAGGGACTTGAGCGTGGGCTCCTACTGGATTGATACCTTGGTTCTCAAAAACTGAGGGAAATACTTACGCTACTCTACTGCATCATCCCTTCCTCTTTGGGGAAAACCAACGCAAGCTCAAGACGTAGCAGGCGCTGCTGGGGAGAGCCCCGGCCCACCATCCGACGGCTCCACTGCTACTGCTGCTTCTTCCTCAAATTCCCTCTGTGCTACTAGTGCAGCACTAACCAGATTCATCGCCGCTAGATACAGCAGCAACGGCTCTTGTGGTTTAGACGCGACTAGTATTGGAGTGGAGGAGAGGTGCTTCTTTAAATCCTGTAGCGATGCATCTGCCTCTGGAGTCCATTTCATTGGACCCACCTTTTTCAAAACCTTGAAAAAGGGGAGGGCGCGCTCGACAGATTTAGAGATGAACCTACTTAGTGCAGCGATGTAGCCGGCGAGCCTGCGGACGTCTTTGACCCGTCTGGGCGTCTCAATCTGCTCAATCGCTTTGATCTTGTCGGGATTCGCTTCGATCCCGCGCTGAGACACAAAGAACCCAAGAAGTTTTCTGGATGGGACACCGAACACACACTTCTCTGGGTTGAGCTTCAGGTTGATCTTGCGTAGATTTGCAAATGTTTCTTCTAGATCGTGCACGAGCGTAGCCTTGTCCTTGGTTTTGACTACTATATCATCCATGTAAGCTTCCATATTTCTATGCAGCTGGGGCTCAAAACCAATTTGGACCGCTCGGGCAAATGTTGAACCAGCGCTTTTCAACCCAAAAGGTATTCGTACAAAACAGTACATACCACATGGGGTGATGAACGCGGTCTTTTCTTCGTCTTCCTTCATCATGAAGATCTGATGGTATCCTGTGTAGACGTCGAGGAATGATAGTAGGTCACACCCAGCAGTGGAGTCCACAATCTGGTCGATGCGTGGCAGAGGGAAGGGATCCTTTGGACAAGCCTTATTGATGTTTGTGTAATCAATACACAGCCTCCACTTCCCATTTGCCTTACGCACCACCACCGGATTGGCCAACCCCGTGGGGTGGAGCACTCCTCTGACTAAACCTGCCACCTCCAACTTCCTGATCTCTTTGATGATGAACACTTGCCGCTCCAAAGATTGCTTCCTGACCTTCTGCTTGACGGTCCGCGCATGAGGACAGATAGCAAGATGGTGCTTAATCACCTCCCTGGGAACGCCGGGGATGTCGGATGCGCAAACACGTCGACATTCGCCCGCGGGAAGGCGACGAGCGCGCTTTCCTATTTGCTGTCAAGGGTGGAGCTTATAGTAAAAGCCCCGCCCGTTCCGTCCTCCTTGATGGACACCTTCTTGGTCTCTGGTGGTGCTGCCTTGGATTTCTTGCTCTTGCTGGTGGAACTCTCTGGCACGTCCTCGACGGGAGCGCTGCACTCCGAAGAGGTGCGCTTGTCGGAGTGGGTGCGGGAGGTCTTGTCGGCCTTCTTCCCTCCCGGGGCTACAGCGGCAGGAGCAAGTGCCTTGGTGGCAGTTGCTGCAACCGCCACCCGGTAGAGTTGATCAGCGCAGATGAGTGCGTCTTTCTTGTCAGAGGGGACGGTGATGATGCTCGGTGGCCCGAGCATCTGCAACGTGTTGTCGGCGTAACGTGATGCTGCCATGAACTTGGCTAGCACTGGGCGACCAAGGATCCCATTGTAGGGCAGGGGGATCTTGGCGACATCAAAAACGATCTTCTCCGTCCTGTAGTTCAGCTCGCCCCCGAATGTAATGGGCAATGTGATCTTACCCTTCGGCTGGCTCCTCCCCAGGTTGACTCCTTGAAACGTTCCCGTCGCCTCGAGATCTCCATCGAGGATTTGCAGCCTCTCGATCACAGTGGGCGAGATCAAGTTCAGACCGGCCCCGCCATCAACTACCACCTTTGTCACCTTGAGGTTGTGTATTATTGGCAAAACCAACAACGGCAAACACCCGAACGCAGTTGTGCGATCAGGGTGATCCTCGGTGTCAAAGATGATAGGTGTGCTGGACCACTTCAGTGGCTTTTGAGCAGTGACCTCATGCACCCACTGCTTCAGAGGTATGCAACGAGCCGCCACCACCGACGAACATGGCCTCTGTAGCTTTCTGTAACTTGTGCTCACCGGACTCGTCGTCCTCACCATGATCATCATCTTCCTCCTTCTTGTCATGGCCCCGAGCGGGCCTCTCTTGTTGATTATCCTTTCCACGGCGACCTCCTTGGTCGCCACGCTTCTTACCGGACCCCTCAGAACCATCCTGGCCCTTCTCCTTGTCCCGCATCTAATATTCGGCTTTCTGTTTCTTTGCAAGCAGCTCAACCTGTCGGCAGTTCTGGAGGTTGTGGTTCTTGGTGCGATTGATCTTGCAATACTGCTTGTCGGAGCCTCCTGGCTCGTCGACAGCCGCCACGGCCCGGCAAGCAGTGCACCCGGCAACTTCCTTGCCGGGGTCGTCACCCTTGGCCTTCTTGGCGGCGCCGGGGTCGCCGGATCCCTCAACGGAAAGTATGGTCTTGCCCTTATGCTACTTTGCTGGGGCAGCAACATCTTCATCTGTGGAGTCGGTTTCCGCACCGGTGTCCTCGCTGGGGTACTTCCTTCTTCATCCCGAGCACATCTATCAGCTAGAACATAAAGCTCGGCCACATCCTTGACCTTGTTCATCGCCAGCTCTTCACGCATCTTGCGGTTGCGCACATTCTGATGAAACGCACTGATGACGGTGGCAGGGTGAACATCTGGGATGTTGTACTGCACATGGCTGAACCTTTGGATGTACTTGCGCAGGTTCTCGCCATCCTTCAGGGGGATGACATGCAAATCACTTGCCTGGCCAGGAGCTTGGTGGCCTCCAGTAAAGGCGCCAACAAACTCGTGGCACAGATCCGGCGAAGAAGAGATGGAATCCACTGGCACATGCATCAACCATGACATGACGTTGGGCTTAAGAGCCAACGGAAAGTAATTGGCAAGAACCTTGTCGCCGCGAGCCCTGGCGGCTTGCATCGCGATAGTGTAGATGCTGAGGAACTCCGACGGGTGAGTCTTGCCGTTGTACTTCTCCCCAACATCATGCTTGAACGTGTGGTGGGAGGGCCACTGGAACCGCCACAGCTCACGGGTAAAGGCTGGACAACCCACCTCGTAGGGTAGGTCGCCGGAACCCCCCGGTGCTGGGTTGTCCATAGTGGGCCCCGCACGCCTATCTGACTGATAGCGCGCTTCCCGGGCTCGATGGTGGTCCGAGCACCCACCTGGGCCCGTGTAACATCCCAAATTTTCAATTTGGAATGTTATACATTAGATCATCAATGCATATCATATTTTTATTTGCTTCTGGCTTGATCCTATAAATTCTACGCAACTCAAGGACCCTCGGAGAGAGTTGGGGATTTCATGATTTCCATATTTGAGTTTTCTCAAATTTTGAAAATAGGATCATTTGATTTTATTTATTTTATCTTCAATTATTTCTATTACAAAAATATGAGGGAGGGAATAAAATGACTTTCCCAAAATAAATAAATATTGAAGATTTAATAATAAAATCAAATAAGATTTTATTTTGGAGTTATTTGCTGTTTTATTTGAATTTAGGAAAAATGCGCGTTTTTCAAAATTGCATTTAGGCCCCAAATAAATGTTCAACCTGTTCGGCTTGATTTTATAAGCAGGGGAAATTTTATTTCAGGATTTTTTTGAGTCCGTTTAGTATTTCTTTTATTTGTTTTTCTGCGTGTAATTATTTAAAAAAACGAAACCAACTTTGGGCCGTATTCGGCCAGGACTCCGTCCGTCCGGCCTTTATAAGCCGTGGAGCCCAGCCCAGAACCTCCCAAACCCTAGCGCCCCAGCCCCGCGCCCTAGCGCCGCCTCTAGCGCCGCCGCCGCCCGCGCCGCTAGTCGTCGCCGCTGCCCTGCCGCCGCGCCGTGCCGCCGCCGCCCTGCCGCCGCGCTGCGCCACCACCGGAGCCCTGCCGCCGATGCCGCCGAGGTTGACCCCGCCGCCGCCGCTGCCGGTTTTTCCTAGAAAACCGTTCGGTTTTCACCGGTTTTTCGATCGGTTTTTTAGATCCGTTTTTAGATAGATCGGTTTTTTTCTTTTGGTTTAGTTTATTTAGTGAGCGTTCGCTCGTTCGTTCATTTTAACGAACGTGTTCATCGTTTAGTTCCAGATAACGAATGTTCGTTCGTTAATCTATTCGTTGTTTTTCTTTTTCTCGGATTTTCCGCGATTATTTCTGATCGCGATTTCTGATCCGATTTTCGTTCTAGTATAACTTTTCGCTCGTTTATCGGAATCAGGCGATTCAAGCGCCTGGAGTTTCGTCTCGAAACCCTCTTTCCGTTTAACCAACTCAAACAAGTTTTTGCCTCTGTAAAAATTTGACTTAGATACAGATTAGTAAACGAAGCTTGTTTCTTTCGCCGTTTGACTTTCGTGCTTCGTTCGATTTGATTGTTTTTGCAAACCGGAGTTCTTAAGTTGAACTTTCTGGTTAGATCTCTTATTTGAGTTTTACCCGTGCATTAGATGAGTACTTATTGTATGCTTGTTTGTTTGCGATAGAGTACCCGGAGTGCGCCGCTTGCTACTTTGAATCGCTAGGTTTCGCGGATCATCAGCAAGGCAAGTAACACTTTGATCATACCTCCTACTACCCGGTTTTTATTGCATTAGATCAATCCTCAAACATTGCATGATTAATATCTAATTAAATTGTGGGTTGGGAAGTAGATGAGGTAGTGCCTATTACCTGTTTTATTAACAAACCCTTGGGAGTTACTTCTACGTTGCTTATATTGCCATGCTATGCTAGTAGACGTGGATTGGGTGAGTGTATCCATGACAGATGTGAGATTGTTAAATTAATGGTTTATTTAAGGTGGCAACTTAAACACACATCTGGGTGGATTGAGGCACCTGGGTATTCTAGCAATTGCCTGTTTCTCTTTATGGACCGCCACGCAGGCTCAAAGGGATCATGAGATCATTCATACTAGAAACTTCTGTGTGCAGCCACAAGCTACTATGGGCTCTAGCATAGTTGATTAAGTTGTGCGAACTCTTTCAGTGGTAGACTAGCAGATGTAGGGGAAAGTAGGTGTAACGGTCTACCCGTTCGTAAGGTGCTAGCACTTCTGAAAGACTATGTCTCGGTCATCCGTTTCTCAAACACCTTGTAGTGCGAGAATCCCAACGGAGGAGATCGAGTCTTGTGGGGAAAAGTGCGCAAACCTCTGCAGAGTGTATAAACTAATCATGGTTAGCCGTGTCCCCGGTTATGGACAACTTGAGTATCTAGTACTTGGATTATCATGTGAATCTCATCATGTTACTCTAATTAATATTGTTGGGTTATATATATATGATGCTTAATTGGGATTGAGAGGGTGTCTACACTCTCAATGTTTAACAACTACCATGATAGTTAAATAAAATTTATTCCTTTGCAGTAGGGAAAAATTGGCTTTACGCAAAACTATAATCATATCCACCAGCCAAATATGCATGTAGTATAGTCTTATTCTTTCATTACTCTCTATGTATTACATTGCCAGCATATTCCATGTGCTGACCCGTTTCAGGCTGCAACGTTCATGTTGCAGACTTTTCAGACGATGAGTAAGGTGCCTCTAGGTCGCGGTTCTATACTCAGTGATGCCGTTGGAGTTGATGGACTCACTTATCTTCCAAGCCTTCCGCTGTTATCGTCATTAGATGGCCTTAAGCCATATTTATTGTAATAAGTTCTCTTTTGAGACATTCGATGTACTAAGTGTGTGATTGCTACTCTGTTATAAATCCATTCAAGTACTGTGCGTGTCAGCATTACTGATCCAGGGATGACACTGAAGCGCAGAGATCCGACTGTTTCAGGTCTGGTCGCTACAAGATGGTATCAGAGCACACACTGACTGTAGGACACGGCCACTAAGCTAAAGCCCTAGATCAGTACTCACTCTTCTCATTCTGACTTCTCATCTTTTCTACTCTTTTAGGATGGCGGATGCAAGGAACAAGTTTACGCAACCGGATGAAGATACACCCTTTGGACGTCACTTGAAGGAAGTCACTAGATACCTGAACATCGGAGTACCAAGCTTCACCGGAACCTACAACGCCACTTTACCTTAAGAGGAGCGCTGGATGATTCAAGTTCAAGTTCCAGGAAGGACGTTCATGCCAGTCACTAAGCCCATAGAGTTTTCCTTTGATGCACCAACCGGGAGTCTAGGAAAGAGCATGGCAGCTCACATCGCCATGGGACGTATTGGAGAAGTTTACCGCAATGATCTCAAGGATACTATCTACCAGATTTGTGGGCGCCGAGATGAGCACTGGGAGATGATCAGCACCAAGAAGGATAGATCAATCGCAGCTTTCATCCAGGAGTTAAACCAGCACATTCGACGTCAGGAGAACCAGATGTGCGCAGACATGATAGGTCTGAAGAAGGCGAGGACAAGAATCACGAAACTGGAGGAAGAACTCAAGGCCACACGTGAAGATTACATGGAGGAAATTGAAGTATTAGTGGAGAAGAATGATGACCTGATCAAGAAGATTGGAATATTCATGGGAGACCCTACACCAGTAGAAGAAGATGAAGAACCCAAGGAGATTTGCCCCGAAGACTACATCATCATCGACGACACCGACTCGGACCCAGACGATAGCGATGATGACTATGTTGATGAAGCTGGAGCAGATATCATGGAGTCTGCAATCAAAGAATATTTGAATATTTCTAGTAGACCACCTCATCAGTAGTAGTATTCCGCCATGTAAATAGAGTAGTCCGAGCACTTTTGCGATAGTTAGACCGATTGAATGCCCTTGTTTGATTGAATGAAGTGAATTGTTTGCAATTGACTCATGTGCATATGGGTAGTGTTTTCTCTCTAGACCTCTCTCTATTCTTAAATCTCATATTTTCTAAACCCATCAGATGCCTCCGAGACGTGACCCCGGATTTACCTTCCCACCAGAACTCACTCAGTTGATCTAGCAGCAGAATACGTTGATGTAGTTGCTAGTCCAGAATCAGAATCAGAGGAACAACTACAACAACAAACCACCACCACCACCACCTGTTGATCAGTTAACCCGTTTTCTTAGGCTGAATCCGTCGGTGTTCTCCAGTAGCACCGAGCCTATAGTAGCAGATGATTGGCTCCGCAAGACAGCAAGGGAGTTGACCACGGCAGGATGCACAGATGCGGAAAAGGTGAAATTTGCCGCACATCAGTTGGATGGACCCGCAGCATCATGGTGGGAGAATTTCACAGCCACTTACCCTATCGACACTGTCACGTGGGACCAGTTTCAGCAGGCTTTTCGTACTGCTCATGTTTCAGCAGGAGCTATGGCCATGAAGAAGCGTGAGTTTTGCAACTTGCGCCAAGGAGGACGAACAGTTGGCCAGTATGTGGATGACTTTAGTAAGCTAGCATGTTATGCCCCAAATGACGTTGCTACGGATGCAGCTAAGCAGGAGAAGTTTCTGGAAGGACTAAATGATGAGTTGAGCATGCAGTTGATGGTAGCAAGCTTCAACAACTACCAGGAGTTGGTAGGTCGTGCTCTTATGATTGAAGGGAAGCAGCAGCAAATTGAGAAACGCAAGAGGAAGTATGGACAAGGGAAGTACAATTCTGGAGCTCAGTAGAAGCCACGTTTTACCCCTAAACCGGGAGGACCTTTTCAGCATACTCATGGAGGAGGAAGTTCGCATAATCACAAAGGCCCCAAGAATGGTAATGGGAATGGAGAAAGCAACGGCCAGAACCGTACCAACCCATCAACCCCAGCCAAGAGAGACCTGAGCCAAGTCACTTGCTTTAAGTGTCAGAAGACCGGACATTATGCCAATGAATGTCCTGAATCCCAGAATGGAAATGGAAATGGAAGCTCTGGGAAGAAGCCGAACCCTTTCAACAAGAGACAGGTGAACCACGTAAACGTGGAGGAGGTTGAAGAACAGCCGGATGCAGTAATCAGTAAGTTTTTGGTTAAGTCTTTTACTGCAATCGTTCTTTTTGATACTGGTGCATCGCATTCATACATCTCACGGGGATTTGTGGACAAGTATAACCTGCCCACCAAGGTTCTTAGAACACCTATGCTAGTAAGCTCACCAGGAGCGGAGTATATGGCCAGCCGAGGGTGTTTTCAAGTGCCATTGAGTATAGGTAGGCATGTGTTTCCCTCGGATTTGATCATTTTGGAATCACAAGGTTTGGATGTAATTCTGGGTATGGATTGGCTGTCGGTGTACGGAGGAAACATCGATTGCGCCAGTAAGTCGATTTTGCTTACCACCCCAGAAGGAAGAAGGATCAAGTATGTATCCCGACATGTGCCTAAGAGGACTCAAGTAAATTCCCTAACACGAGTTGTACAGGAGGAAGTACCGGTGGTAAAGGATTTTCCTGATGTATTTCCAGAGGAGTTGTCGGGCATGCCACCGGATAGAGACATTGAGTTTTTGATTGAGCTTTTGCCAGGCACAGGGCCAATATCTAAGAGACCATACAGGATGCCCACAAAGGATTTGAAGGAGATTAAGAAGCAGATTAAGGAGTTACTGGATAAAGGCTATATTCGCCCAAGTTCTTCGCCTTGGGGATCGCCAGTACTTCTAGTGGAGAAAAAGGATGGATCGTTAAGGATGGTTGTCGATTATCGAGGATTGAATGAAGTAACAATCAAGAACAAGTACCCACTACCGATGATCAATGATCTGTTTGATCGATTGCAAGGAGCCAAGGTATTTTCCAAGATCGATCTGCGATCAGGATACCATCAGTTGAAGATTCGAGAACAGGATATAACTAAGACGGCTTTTACCACCAGGTATGGGTTGTACGAGTATACCATTATGTCATTTGGTCTGACTAACGCACCTGCCTATTTTATGAACATGATGAACAAAGTGTTTATGGAGTTTTTGTATAAGTTCGTCGTAGTGTTCATTGATGATATTCTAGTTTACTCGAAGAATGAAGAGGAGCATAAGGAGCATTTGCGTTTGGTACTTGGGAAGCTCAGAGAACATCAGTTATATGCCAAGTTTAGCAAATGTGAGTTTTGGTTGAAGGAAGTTGGATTCCTCGGACACGTTATATCCAGAGAAGGTATAGCAGTGGATCCCACCAAGGTTGACACTATGACAAATTGGGAAGCCCCAACAGCAGTTGGAGAAATCCAGAGTTTTCTAGGACTTGCAAGATACTACCGGAGATTTATTAAAAATTTCTCGAAGATTGCGACGCCTATGACAGAGTTGTTGAAAAAGGATACCAAGTTCATATGGACTGAGGAATGTGAGGCCAGTTTCCACGAGTTGAAGAAACGTTTGGTGACATCACCAGTGTTTATTTTGCCGGATCAGAACAAGGATTATGAGGTGTATTGCGACGCTTCACGTCGAGGACTGCGAGCAGTGCTTATGCAGGAGGGAAGAGTTGTTTCATATGCCTCATGACAGCTTAAGCCTCATGAGTTAAATTATGCCACGCATGATCTGGAGTTAACAGCCGTAGTGCATGCATTAAAGACTTGGAGACATTTTCTCATTGGAAACCATTGTCAAGTGTACACGGATCACAAGAGTTTGAAGTACATTTTCACACAGAAGGAGCTAAATCTCAGGCAAAGGAGATGGTTGGAGCTCATCAAGGACTACGATATGAGATTGCATTATCATCCCAGAAAGGCTAATGTAGTAGCTGACGCATTAAGCCATAAGAGCCATGTCAACACACTAATGTCGGGGGAATTACCGAAGGAGTTAGCCGAGGACCTTCGTGAGATATGTTTGGAGATAGTTCCGAGAGGCTATGTAGCAGCATTGGAGATTCAGTCTACTATGATGGATAAGATCAGAGAAGCTCAGAAGACTGACAAGGAGATTGCTTCTATTAAAGAGAAAATGAGCAAAGGAAAAGTTAAAGGATTTTGTGAGGATGAGCACGATACCCTATGGTTTGAAGACCGTGTTTATGTGCCCAATGACCCGGAGATCAGGAAGTTAATTCTGCAGGAGGCCCATGATTCACCATATTCAATTCACCCAGGAAATACCAAGATGTATTTGGATTTGAAGGATACTTTCTAGTGGACCGGAATGAAGAAGGATATTGCGGAGTATGTAGCAATTTGTGATGTATGTCAGAGAGTAAAGGCAGAGCATCAGAAGCCAGCAGGATTGTTACAGCCTTTGCCAATACTCGAATGGAAGTGGGATAAGCTAGGCATGGATTTTATTACGGAATTGCCCAGAACTCATTCAGGCTATGACTCGATTTGGGTTGTAGTCGATCGTTTGACAAAGGTAGCTCATTTCATCCCAGTGAAGACTACCTACACCAGTGCTAAGTTGGCAAAGATATACATGACCAGGATAGTATGTCTGCATGGAGTTCCAAGGAGTATTGTATCAGATAGAGGAACCCAGTTTACCTCAAAGTTCTGGAATCTGCTGCACGAAACTTTGGGTACCAGGCTAGAGTTCAGTACAGCTTTTCATCCGCAGACAGATGGACAGGCCGAGAGAGTCAATCAGATCTTGGAGGATATGTTGAGAGCTTACGCGCTAGATTACAGATCTAGTTGGGACAACAATTTGCCATATGCAGAGTTTTCTTACAACAACAGTTATCAATCTAGTTTGAAGATGGCCCCTTTCGAAGCCTTGTACGGAAGGAGGTGCAGGACCCCATTGTCGTGGGATGAAGTTGGAGACCGCAAGTTGTTTGGACCAGATTTGATTAAGGAGTCTGAACAGAAGGTGAGATTGATTCTCGATAGGCTCAAGGAAGCCCAGTCCAGGCAAAAGAGCTACGCAGATTTGAAACGCAAGGAGACAATTTACGAAGTCGGAGACCGGGTTTATCTTCGAGTATCTCCACTTCGAGGAGTTAAGCGCTCTGGAGTTAAGGGAAAGTTAGCGCCATGTTTTGTAGGACCATACAAGGTTTTAGAGCGTATGGGAGAAGTAGCCTACAAGTTGGAATTGCCCGAAGGATTGTCAGGAGTTCACGATGTATTCCACGTTTCCCAGTTGAAGAAGTGCCATGCAGAGATGGCTGATATACCGCTGAGAGATATAGTTCCGCTAGAAGCGATTCAGTTGGACAGTGATTTGACCTATGAGGAGAAACCGGTCAAGATTCTTGAGTATGTCAGCCGAGTCACCTGCAGCAAGGTTATCAAGTTTTGCAAAGTTCAGTGGAGCCACCACACCGAGGATGAAGCCACCTAGGAACGAGAGGAAGATTTGCTAAAGGACCACCCTCACCTATTTTCTAGCCAACCCGAATCTCGAGGGCGAGATTCATCTTAAGGGGGGTAGGTTTGTAACATCCCAAATTTTCAATTTGGAATGTTATACATTAGATCATCAATGCATATCATATTTTTATTTGCTTCTGGCTTGATCCTAGAAATTCTATGCAACTCAAGGACCCTCGGAGAGAGTTGGGGATTTCATGATTTTCATATTTGAGTTTTCTCAAATTTTGAAAATAGGATCATTTGATTTTATTTATTTTATCTTCAATTATTTCTATTACAAAAATATGAGAGAGGGAATAAAATGACTTTCCCAAAATAAAGAAATATTGAGGATTTAATAATAAAATCAAATAAGATTTTATTTTGGAGTTATTTGCTATCTTATTTGAATTTAGGAAAAATGCACGTTTTTCAAAATTGCATTTAGGCCCCAAATAAATGTTCATCCTGTTTGGCTTGATTTTAGAAGCCGTGGAAATTTTATTTGGGATTTTTGGAGTTCGTTTAGTATTTCTTTTATTTGTTTTTCTGCGCGTCATTGTTTATATAAAAAACGAAACCGACTTTGGGCCGTGTTCGGCCAGGACTCCGTCCGGCCGGCCTTTATAAGCCGGGGAGCCCAGCCCGGAACCTCCCAAACCCTAGCGCCCCAGCCCCGCCGCCTCTAGCGCCGCCGCCCTGCCGCGCCGCCGCCACCGCCCTGCCGCCGCGCCGCGCCACCACCGGAGCCCCGCCTTCGCCGCCGCCGAGGTTGACCCCGCCGCCGCCGCGGCCAGTTTTTCCTAGAAAACCGTTCGATTTTCACCGGTTTTTTGATCAGTTTTTTTAGATCCGTTTTTTAGATAGATCGGTTTTTTTCTTTCGGTTTAGTTTATTTAGCGAGCGTTCGCTCGTTCGTTCGTTTTAACGAGCGCGTTCATCGTTTAGTTCCAGATAAGAACGTTCATTCGTTAATCTGTTCGTCGTTTTCTTTTTCTCGGATTTTTTGCGATTATTTCTGATCCGATTTTCGTTCTAGTATAACTTTTCACTCGTTTATCGGAATTAGGTGATTCAAGCGCCTGGAGTTTCGTCTCGAAACCCTCTTTCCGTTTAACCAACTCAAACAAGTTTTTGCCTCTGTAAAAATTTGACTTAGATCCAGATTAGTAAACGAAGCTTGTTTCTTTCGCCGTTTGACTTTCGTGCTTCGTTCGATTTGATTGTTTTTGCAAACCGGAGTTCTTAAGTTGAACTTTCTGGTTAGATCTCTTATTTGAGTTTTACCCGTGCATTAGATGAGTACTTATTGTATGCTTGTTTGTTTGCGATAGAGTACCCGGAGTGCGCCGCTTGCTACTTTGAATCGCTAGGTTTCGCGGATCATCAGCAAGGCAAGTAACACTTTGATCATACCTCCTACTACCCGGTTTTTATTGCATTAGATCAATCCTCAAACATTGCATGATTAAGATCTAATTAAATTGTGGGTTGGGAAGTAGATGAGGTAGTGCCTATTACCTGTTTTATTAACAAACCCTTGGGAGTTACTTCTATGTTGCTTATATTGCCATGCTATGCTAGTAGACGTGGATTGGGTGAGTGTATCCATGACAGATGTGAGATTGTTAAATTAATGGTTTATTTAAGGTGGCAACTTAAACACACATCTGGATGGATTGAGGCACCTGGGTATTCTAGCGATTGCATGTTTCTCTTTATGGACCGCCACCCAGGCTCAAAGGGATCATGAGATCATTCATACTAGAAACTTTCGTGTGCAGCCACAAGCTACTATGGGCTCTAGCATAGTTGATTAAGTCGTGCGAACTCTTTCAGTGGTAGACTAGCAGATATAGGGGAAGGTAGGTGTAACGGTCTACCCGTTCGTAAGGTGCTAGCACTTCTGAAAGACTATGTCTCGGTCATCCGTTTCTCAAACACCTTGTAGTGCGAGAATCCCAACGGAGGAGATCGAGTCTTGTGGGGAAAAGTGCGCAAACCTCTGCAGAGTGTATAAACTAATCATGGTTAGCCGTGTCCCCGGTTATGGACAACTTGAGTATCTAGTACTTGGATTATCATGTGAATCTCATCATGTTACTCTAATTAATATTTTTGGGTTATATATATATATATATGATGCTTAATTGGGATTGAGAGGGTGTCTACACTCTCAATGTTTAACAACTACCATGATAGTTAAATAAAATTTATTCCTTTGCAGTAGGGAAAAATTGGCTTTACGCAAAACTGTAACCATAGAGCTTTCCACCAGCCAAATATGCATGTAGTATAGCCTTATTCTTTCATTACTCTCTATGTGTTACATTGCCAGCATATTCCATGTGCTGACCCGTTTCGGTCTGCAACGTTCATGTTGCAGACTTTTCAGACGATGAGTAAGGTGACTTTAGGTCGTGGTTCTATACTCAGCGATGCCGTTGGAGTTGATGGACTCACTTATCTTCCAAGCCTTCCGCTGTTATCATCATTAGATGGTCTTAAGCCATATTTATTGTAATAAGTTCTCTTTTGAGACATTCGATGTACTAAGTGTGTGATTGCTACTCTGTTATAAATCCATTCAAGTACTGTGCGTGTCAGCATTACTCATCCAGGGATGACACTGAAGCGCAGAGATCCGACTATTTGAGGTCTGGTCGCTACAGCCCGCTCCCGAAGAACTTGACGTTGGCCGCGGCGGGCTCGTGGGTCGGGCGACGCTGTGGAAACTTTGTCACAGTCGTCGGGCCGACAAGCCGATGACTACTGCTGCTGGCGTGGGGTAGAAGAGTGTACCGTGGTTGTAGCGCCTCCGGTCCTCCCACCATCGGCATGCGCCGGCTCTACAGGGCGCCAGCACGAGGGTCCCGCTATTCACGGTTCATCCTTGTTGGCGAAGCTGATGAGGCTCCGGATGGTGGCTCTCCACTCGTCGAGCTTCTCCACCGCAGGAGGAAAGTCGAGGAGTAGTTACTGTTGGGGAACGTAGCAATAATTCAAAATTTTCCTACGTGTCACCAAGATCAATCTATGGAGTCATCTAGCAACGAGGGAGGAGTGGATCTACATACCCTTGTAGATCGCGCGCGGAAGCGTTCAAGAGAACGGGGTTGATGGAGTCTTACTCGTCGTGATTCAAATCACCGATGATCCTAGCGCCGAACGGACGGCACCTCCGCGTTCAACACACATACGGAGCAGCGACGTCTCCTCCTTCTTGATCCAGCAAGGGGGAAGGAGAGGTTGATGGAGATCCAGCAGCACGACGGCGTGGTGGTGGAAGTAGCGGGATTCCAACAGGGCTTCGCCAAGCGCTGCGGGAGGAGGAATATGTGTCATGGGAGGGAGAGGGAGGCGCCAGGACTTAGGTATGGTTGCCCTCCCTTTCCCCCACTATATATAGGGCCAAGGGAGAAGGGGGGGTGCAGCCTTTGTCCCTTCCTCCAAGGAAGGGTGCAGCCAAGGGAGGAGTCCCTCCTCCCCAAGGCACCTCGGAGGTGCCTTCCCCTTTAGGACTCTTCCTTTCCCTCTTCTCTTGGCGCATGGGCCTCTTGGGGCTGGTGCCCTTGGCCCATATAGGCCAAGGCGCACCCCCTACAGCCCATGTGGCCCCCCGGGGCAGGTGGCCCCACCCGGTGGACCCCCGGGACCCTTCCGGTGGTCCCGGTACAATACCGGTGACCCCGAAACTTGTCCCGATGGCCGAAATAGCACTTCCTATATATAATTCTTTACCTCCGGACCATTCCGGAACTCCTCGTGACGTCCGGGATCTCATCCGGGACTCTGAACAACTTTTGGGTTACCGCATACTAATATCTCTATAACCCTAGCGTCACCGAACCTTAAGTGTGTAGACCCTACGGGTTCGGGAGACATGCAGACATGACCGAGATGACTCTCCGGTCAATAACCAACAGCGGGATCTGGATACCCATGTTGGCTCCCACATGTTCCACGATGATCTCATCGGATGAACCATGATGTCAAGGACTTAATCAATCCCGTATACAATTCCCTTTGTCTAGCAGTACGATACTTGCCCGAGATTCGATCGTCGGTATCCCGATACCTTGTTCAAT